>NC_060952.1:5223351-5233351 GCF_022045245.1 Lucilia cuprina | reverse complement strand
TAAGAAATGATTTATTAATTTTGAAATTTAACTAAAAAACTGTCCCGTTATATATATATTAATAATTATATAACGCTTAACATATTGCACTTTTATATACATATATTATTAATATTTTTTCTGTTAAATTTTTAACATAATTTCTTTAAATGCCATTTTATTGATGATGACTTTTATATAAATTTTTACTTTTAAAAGTTTATTGGTTTTTTTGTTGTTGTAAAACCTTTTTAGTTGATTGTGTTTCAATGTTAATAAAATCTACAGGTTAACGGAAATTAAATAAGAATACCGGATGTTTTTCTTTATAAACTAAGCAGGTGAAGTTGTCACATAAACCAAACCGCCATTTATACCATTTAAAAGGCGTTAATTTTACAGCAAAACACTGGAGAATAAATTTTAAATAATTATTTTTTAAGGCTTTAATATGATAAAATAAGTTATCGATTTATTTAGTTTAAACTTTAAAGTGTTTGTTAAAGTTTATTTGGAATTTAAGAAAAAAATCATTGAAATTTCTTATGTTAAATGGGTGTAATTGGTTAAACATCTCTAGTGGAATAATAAACTTAAAGATTTTATTGTAAAATTAAGGATTAAACTTCGATTTTTTTTGTTAGAGTCGAAGAAAGTTTGAGGTGTCCCAACTTGTCTACAAGATAACTCATTTGATATCATTAACAAAATATTCTTTGTTGAGGCGTTCTGCCATTTAAGGCATCGTACTCTGGAACACCTTACATGCAATCCAAACGATGTCAAATTTTAATAATCGTTATTGTTAAGGTGGGTTTTTGAATCACCAAGCCTTTGTCGAATTTGTTGTATCCACTCATTTCCTTGTGATCTTTTAGCCACAGTTATGAAACAATATCGAAATTCTCACTGTTCTCTTTCCCAAGTTTAATTCGCTATGAAGCTTCGGATTCTATTCGGCTCGTGAATAAAAATACAATTAGATGAGAATTTCGGAAAAAAATATCGAAGTTGAAGATCGACAGATTTACCCAAATAAAAATCTTTAAAAATTTAACTTTTGTAACATTCTTTCGCCAAGACCATTAAAAAATCGATCAGATAGTGAATGAAAAATTGCTAGTCTTCTTGATTTGCGATTGCAGCAGCGCTCTAGAGATTAAAAATACTGTAACTATTTAAAGATAATCTATAGACTTACGAACAGAGACAGAATAAATGAAATAAATAGAAAACTTTCTTGATGAAAATTTTGTGGAAATTCTGCAAGAACTTTGAAACGGTTTACTCTCGTGTGTATGAAATTTGCTATTACGAGTACAAAGAACTATTATAATATCGACTCGTGAATATATATATATTTTTTTCTAATTTAAAGAATGGGAAGAGAATTTAGCATGAGGATTATTCATCGGAGTATTATTGAGCGTGAAGATTATTTATCTGAGTTTAAATTAAGTTTTTTCTATAACGTTCGTTCGCCGAGTCCATTAGAAAGACAACAATCTGTCAGAGAGTAAATGAAGATAAAATGTAAGAGGAGCTTATGTTCAGGAAGGCAAATCTTGTGAACTAAATATTCTATTTTAAGATTGAATAAATATTAAACCTGTTGCCGATTAAATTTGAGAAAATTTATTCTTAAAGAAGATCGGAATGAAAGATATCTTACACACGATTTACTCTCATCTGTATGAGATTAATTTTTAAACTGTTGTGACGAGAACATGAAAAGATAATGTCGTAAACGAAAATAGTTTCTCGAAGGATTAGAAAACTTTGTTGGAATTTAAGTTCGTCGATTAAAATTTGTAGAGAAGTTTTATCGAAGATTTGATCACGTTTCTCAGAGATTTGTATTCGGTAGTTGACAATCGCCGATACAATTAGAAAGTCAACAATCTATCAGATAGTGAATGAAGATAAAATTTAAGAGCAGCTCGTGTTTTTGAAAGCAATTCTTGTGAGCGAAATAGTGTTCTTAAAGATCAAATAAAGTGGAGGAAAAGTATCATTGACGAAGATCTAAGACTTTATTAGGTTTCTCAGAGAATTGTGTTCAAAGATACAAACAAATATACAACTTGAACATAACTAGTCTTCTCGAAGGTTAATACTCTTTAGAGATTTAGTCTCAGAGGTTTTGATGGCGAAGCTCTGAAATCACTAAAGAAAGGGAAATTCAGAGCTGGGAGATTACATACCTATAAAAGCAAGAAAGCTCATGCAAAGCTTTTTGGTTATGTATATTTGATTAAGATCATACATAGGCAGAGAGTAAAAAATAACTTCTCTTACAGGTTTTTATCGTTTTTTTTATCATGTGTAAGCATATGTACTTGCTTGTGAAATTAAAAGTGCAAGAAAGCTTTTCAAAAAGCTTTTTGCCGATCAAGGATTAAGCCATTATTCTTTTGCTTCAGAATAGATGAATAAAGTTGTAATGAAATCAAAACTTAAGGAATAGAAAAAGCTTAACTAAAACCCAATTAAACTTTAACAAAATATTTAAAAGAAAAATCGATAATTTAACTTTAATCCACCAACCACTATAAAACATTTCATCCACCATTACTAAACTCATAAAAAAAAAACATTTCAAATCTTAACATAAAAACCAAAAATTTAACAAATTTTACTAATTTAACTACAAAGTCTGAAAAGCATATGAAATTTTAAAGCTTTTCCCCTACCTTTACGCAACATTCCCCCAAAACGAAAGCCTAAGAAGAGTATTCAGTTAGTACTCTCTGAGCTTTCGATTTTTAATAATTTTTACCATCTTTGCTGGTGTAAATTTTCATTTGAAGTATATAGAAGACATACAAATCGCCATTTTTTTACAACTGATTTGTAAGATTTTCCTTACTTTTGCCTAAACTAAAAAAAAAACTATTTTTCTACTTTCTAAACAATAAAATTTAAAAAATTATAATTTTTTTCAACTTTTGAATTTTGATTTAAATTTTCCTTTTTGTTTCTGTTTTATTTGCAAGCAAACTGCACTTATAATTATTTAATCAACTGCAAATATTGTAATAATATAAATTATACATTAATTACAAACACAATATTTTTAAATTTATTTAAAACAACAACAATAAGAAAAATAAACAAACGTTTATATCTATTCTATTTCTGTCTCGTTTTCTCTTTTACTTCCGTCTGTTTTTTATATGTATTATAATATGATTTGACCACAATATAAAACCAATTTGTTGGTTTTGTTTTCTTTTTGTTGTGTTTGTTTTTTTTTACTTTTTTGTTTTTCTTGTGTTTGAATTTCACCTTAAAAAGAAGGAAACTAAAACCGGCACCCTGAATTTCTCATCGTTCAAAAGCAGTTTTACTTCCAATGTTAATTTCCTGAAGAGAAGGTAAAAACGTTTAAAATTAAACAAAAACAAAATTAATTGACCAACCCATCAGCTGAACTGTAAAGCACTAATTTAAAATTTCATATGGTTTTCCATTTTTTCCCTCTTTGTTTTTCTCTTCTTTATTTGTTTTATCTCTTTCCCTGCTATTTGTCTGTGAATATCTGAAATCTATCTCTTGTGATAATACACATTCATGCGTTCTCACCACCTGTTATATGTAAAATAACAAAAATTTTGCTATAATCGTGAATATTTAAACGGCCATACGTATAGATTTAGCTCGGGAGATTTGTCTTCCGAGCACGATGATATCGATCCCAATGACTTACCGCCAGCAGCTAGACCCATACAGGAACAACCAACGAAACCTGTGGGTGCTGCCGCTGGCGGTGGACCACCAAATATGCCACCACCAACGGTACCAGGATCAGCGGGCATACCACCACAGCCTCAAGGTGCGGCGCCAGATTTCTCGTTAAGTTTTGGTAAAACCTCGGGTACTACTGCTGCGGCAACGACAGGCTCAGCACCAGCTGGAGCAGCGGTACCACCACGTGGCGTAAGTGCTCCCACTAGTCCAGCTAAGTCACGTGAGAGCTTGTTGCAACGTGTTCAAAGTTTGACAGGGGCAGCACGAGATCAAGGCGCTTCGATATTGGGTATATACACTTTTAGTTTTTTTTCTTTATCTTCTACAAAATAACTTAATTCGCATGCTTTTTTTCTAACAACAGTTGTGTTGAAAATAATAGCAGTGAGATTTCTAATCATTCATAATTTAAGGAGTTAAAAACTCTTAATCAGGTTTGGTAAAATTAGTACAATTCTCAAATGTTGAATGGTTCAAAAATTACCCATTTTGTATTACTTCTGATATAAAGTTCAAGGAACAACGGACTTCGGTCAAATTTTTAGTAAATTTCAGAAGATGAATACTACAGTATCTACTTGTAGTCTATAAAGTAGACAATAGACCTCTATATTGTCTAGTCCATAGGAAGGCAAGTCTACTATATGGATTAATCTAATGACTTAATGAACATGTTTATTAACTAACCTATTGACTAGTGGCCTCCGGTAGTTTAGTGATTAGTGTTCTAGTCTGGTAGACCGGAGGTGGTGAGTTCGATTCCCACCTTTGGCACTGATTAAGGAGCGCACAACGGGCCCGATAAAGGCCAAACTATTGACTACTTCAAATTAACTGTTTATTATTAAAAGGGGAGGCTTCAAAACAGGTCCTTACTTGGGAATTGGATACTTTAATACCGATGTATTACACTGACGCAGTATTATAAGGTACAAATATTAAACAAAACTCGCAAAAGTTTTTTTAGGATAAACCATAGCTTTAAAACTAAAATATCGTCACTATGCATTTCGGACTATAAGAATCTGAGAAAGTTTGATTCAAAAATCTTCCCAAGACAATTTCGTATTTTCTTCTTACAATTGTAGGAGTTTAAGGAAATCTTATACCTAATCCGCGACTTGAGTCAATAAAGCAAAATAAAATTCTTTAATTTCCAAGGTTGGCAAGAGAGGTTTTCAAATACATCGGCCCATTATTAATCATAGCTTGAATATAAATTCCTATTCCGAAAATCACTTAATCGTAATTAAGTATTGAATTATTTATGATATCGGATTACAATTCCATACGAATATGTGCCCCTGATTGGTTAAATACTTAAACGTACATCGGACATTATAATATCGGAATAAAATTCGATTCGAATATATTTTGCTTATATGAAAATAATTATTTGAAAGTTATTCTGAGTCAGTCTTTTAGTTGATCATAAATTTCTTAATTTATAAACTTGTTTAAATAGTTTTCTTGAAGCTATATAACAGGTTACTTTAACAAGTCCGCAAAAAGTTTTTAGCATAAAAAAAATTTCACAGCTGTTACTCAGCGTATAACCATGCAGTTGTAATCACTTACCTATTAACATACTTTCCAATGACTACTGCATATCATTGTGATCACATATAAATACTTTAATAACGTCTTATTACTAATCTATATACTATACAAACATTAATGTGTGTTTATATGTTTGTTTGGACTTTATAGACAGCTAAATGGCTGAACCGATTTTTCTATAACTTTCACATTCTCTTCCCGTAACACATTCAAAATAAGTTTTAAGAGTCACATATCTCAGAAACTGCAAAAGTTATAGTAATCAAATTTTGTATGAACAACTATGACATTCATAAGAATATTTTTGGATAAAATGCTCGGAATGGTGTAGCTCCTACCATATTAAGAAAATATTAAATAATTATATCTGAGAACAGATAGAATCTTTAAATTATCCCGGAATCACTTTAGTGTCAATATAATTATTTAAGGAAAATCGGGACTGTAGTGGACTATTTTAGTTAGAATTAAAATTTAGCACGAAGAGCTTTAATATCCGTAAACATTTTGGGTAATTAGTTGGCGGACTACCAATGGGGGGGGGCGGAGTTGCATCTACCATATGAATAAAATATACAAACATTCGTTTATCTGGGAAACTAATAGAGCAAGATTCTTTAAATTTTGCTCGAAGAATTTTAATATCCATCTGAACGTTTTGGGAAAAAGGCGGATTTTCACTAGGGGTATGGAACTCCCCATATGAATTAAATAGAAAGAATCGTACGTCTGTGAAACTGTTATAGCAAAAATCCTGAAATTTTGCATTAAAACTTTGAGATGAATATGAACATTTAGTATAGTATAAGCTTGTGAGTTTTATATATACTTTCTAATTTATAAGTCAGTACCTGCATTGAGATATAGAAGGTGTATACGTTTTTCCACACTACTTACATTGAATGATTTTCCTAATTACTTGTCAGCGATAAGTACTTGACTCCAATGACATCACCATCTTAATTGGTAATGACAGTTTTTG
This sequence comes from Lucilia cuprina, assembly GCF_022045245.1. Classification (NCBI taxonomy): domain Eukaryota; kingdom Metazoa; phylum Arthropoda; class Insecta; order Diptera; family Calliphoridae; genus Lucilia; species Lucilia cuprina. The sequence continues at coordinate 5,227,080 of NC_060952.1, read as the reverse complement.
CAGGATAAGATTTTGATTTAAATACTGCCTAAATATTAAAAAAATCTCATGAGTAGAAATTAATAAACAATTTCGTAGCAGATGGTTTGAATGAAGTACCTATAACAAAATGAAATATTTTAACAATTTTACATGATTAATTTCGTAGAAATTAAAAACCTTTTTCAAATGAAAACATTTAAATAACATAATATTTTAATTAAGCTCTCTTAATTTGGTAACGTTGCCATATCATTTTAAATTATCACAATGAAATAATCATTTATTTTTAATTGCCTCCAATTAAGTAAAACAAAATACATTTAATGATGTGTTGAAAAAATGCAATTATAAAACTAAGTGACTAAAAATGTAAAAAAAATATATATTAAAATATTTCTAAACATACGACGAATATTAAAAATAAATTGTACAAAACACATTACCATAAAATGCAGATACATATTAATATTTATTAAGTTTTTTTTTCGTTTTGTTGTAATAACTATAGCTGTTGCAGTTGCAGTTATTAATATTTAGATAAATATTTAAAATCGTGACAAAATCATTTTGCTTTTTTTAACATTTCAATTAGAAATGCCCTACGTATTGAAAAGGTGTAAAGGTGGTTTAAAGAAATAGTTAGTGACACCTTTTTTTTTAAATAGATAAACTTAATAACAAATTCTTGCAGTTGAATACTATTGGGGCAGAAATTAAACTTATTATTATAAAACAGGACACACTCATTACCATTACTCTCTCATCAAAAGAAATATTTTATAACAATACTGCTATTATCTTGTACACAACTGTTAAACTTAAAATTTTCTTTCTGTTTTCATTTAAACAAATTATACAAATTAAATTTCCTTTTGAATGCGCTCAAAAAAAAAAGAAAAGAAAAAGCTTTTTTTTATTTCACATTTCTATTCAAAAAAAAATCAATGTTTAACACGAAAACATTTTCTTTTTTTCTACACAACATCAAAAACTGAAAAAAATCGTAAAAAACAAAACAAATATAACAAACAAAAGGTGCCGCTGTTCAAAGTGCCACACGTTCGCCGGCATTCAACAAAGATAAATATTTTACTTTGTTGGTACTGGATGACCACAATACAGACTGGTCGAAATATTTCCGTGGTAAACGTTTACATGGCGATTATGATATACGTGTCGAACAAGCTGAATTTAGGGTAAGTTGCAATAATAACAATAATGAAAATGAAATAACAAGTGGATATTGTGGCATTTGTTGCCTTTAAATACATATCACTTATACTACATACATATACATATATGTATATTATACATATGTATAGTGCAAATATTTTGTAAGCTTTTAAAGAATTACTTATAATATGTATTTACTTTATAAACATAGGTTTAATAAACCTACCTTCAATATACATACTTCCATAATGGATTTGTTTTATAACTAATTGTTAATATTTTTATTATTCCTTAAGGATATTACTTTACATGCCAGTGCTGAATCTGGTCCCGTAGTAACAATGGAAGTTTATAGAGGTGATTCAAGGGTAAGTTGTAAATATTTTACGCCACTAAAATAAATATTTTAGGAGTAAACGTACAAGGCTATTTGATAGTCCATTGACTAATATACTGAGTAAACCACTGACTAAGCTATAGACAAGCGTATTTAATAGTTTATGGAATAACACTTTGGTTAGTCTATGGATGAGTTTATTAACTAACCTATGCACTAGACAATTTACAAGTATGTTTTAAATGCACTATTGAATAGTCTGGGGACTAGAAAATTTACCCATCTATTGACAACTCTGTTAGTTTAGTTTATGGACTTGGCTAATCAAGGGACTAGTCTCTGGAGTAGCCTTTAAACTAATATATGGACAAATTTAGGGACTTGTTTATTCAGTAGTTCATGGACTATTTTTTAAATGACTATTGATTAGTCAAAGCTTTAGACTATGGACTAAACTTTGGATCTGTCTAAGTACTAGTCTAGTTCTATCCTATGAACAAATCAAAGAAATATCATATGGACTAGTCTATGAACAAGTCTAAGGACTATCCTATGGACAAGTAAAATGCTAGTCTAAGCGTTAATCTATGGGCTACACTAACGACTAGTCTATTTACCAGTTTATGGACTAGTCGGAGGACTATTGTATGGACTAGTTGAAGGTTTAATACATAAACTAGTCTAAGGTCTAGTTCATGAACTAGTCTATTTACTGATCTTAAGCCTAATCTAGAGACCAATCTATTGACTGCTCAATGGACTAGTCTATTTACTAATCTAAGGACTAGTCTAGAGATACCATATGGACTGGTCTATGAACGAATCTGACGACCATCCTATGGACAAGTAAAAGGACTAGTCTACGGTGTAGTCCATGGGCTAGTATAGAGACTATTCTAAGTACTTGCCTATGTAATAGTCTATGTACTAGTTTATGGACTTGTGTATGTACTATTTTATATACTATTTCAAGGACTAGTCTAAGGTCTAGTCCATAAACTAGTCTATTGACTGGTCTTAAGACTAATCTAGTGACCAATCTATGAACTGCTTAATGGACTAGTCTATGTACTAATCTTTGGACTAGTCCAGGGATAACCTATGGACTAGTTTAAGGATTAGTCCGTGGCATAGTTTATGTTAGGTTATCTACTGATCTAATGACTATTGACTAATCTAGAGAGAAGTCTATCGGCTAGTCTTTTGAATAGTCTATTGCCTACTCTAGTTACTAGTTAATTGACTTAACTATTGAATAGTCTATCGACTAGTTTATTGAATAGTCTATGGATTAGTCTTTCGACTAATAAATCTATTGTTTAATCTATGTACTTATCTATGAACTAGAATATTGACTTTGAATTAGTCAAAGAACTAATGTAACCACTAATCTTTTAACGAATCTATGAACTATTTACTAGTCTACTAAACAGTCTATAGAATAGTTTATTGACTGATTCAAGGACTACTGTAAGGACCAGTAAATGAATTAGTTTATAGTTACTGCTTAATTAATCTATGAAGTAGTTAATGGACTATGACTTTTAATAAGTCTATGGACGAGAATTAATCTGGGAACTAGTTTATTGACTAATTTAACTACTAAAAAAATTAGTCCTGTGCCTAATATATGCACTAGTATTAATACTAGTATATGGACTAGTCTTGACACTAATCTATAAATTTGTTTATTAACTAGTCCATGAACTACAAACTTGTTTATTAAGTACTCTAGAGACTAGTTAATATCTCTTGTTTATGTCACTTATAACTTTTTATTATTTCTTCACAGATTCCTCGCATGTTCCGACCTGATTTTGTACTCATACGTCAACCACCGCGTGATGGATCCAACGATTATCGTTCAACAATTTTGGGCTTAAAATATGGAGGAGTACCTAGTATTAATTCATTGCATTCCATCTATCAATTCCAAGTAAATACAAAAGCCAACTTAACAACATACTTATCTATAAATATTAATTTGTAAAATTTTCATTTAAAGGACAAACCTTGGGTTTTCGCTCATTTGCAACAATTGCAACGTCGCATGGGCAAAGATGCTTTTCCTCTGATCGAACAATCATTCTTTCCTTCAGCCAAATATTTGGTAAGTTTTAAATTTAAACATTCTTTATTTGAATTTTATAGGTTTATTTAACAGAGATAAAATATATATAGATTATATAAATTACAAATCAAATCCGTTAATCATATAGTTATCAATGGTTTATTAA
>NC_060952.1:5218026-5223251 GCF_022045245.1 Lucilia cuprina | reverse complement strand
TTCTTTATTTGAATTTTATAGGTTTATTTAACAGAGATAAAATATATATAGATTATATAAATTACAAATCAAATCCGTTAATCATATAGTTATCAATGGTTTATTAAGGACTTTTATGTTAGAAAATTTCTCTTTTTTTTAACCATAAATAGTTATTAAACATTTATGAATATCGAAATCAATTTGTGATTAAAACAAGCTTAATTAAACTTAAAAATATTTTAACAGTAAATATACATAATTTAACTTAAAACTAGAACATAAATTAATAATTTAATTCGAGAAAAATTTACAAAATACAACGGTATATTAAAATATATGACACTGTAAATTCCTCAAAAAAACGAAATCATGGATTTGACATGCATTCATCGTATAAAGGCGTTCTTCTCCAACGACATTGTCGAATAGGTCCCTCGGGTGTACGATATGTTGAAGGCATGCAAGCACTAAACTCAGTTTCACACTTAGCCATTGGAGACCATTTGCAACCGGTGTCGGTTTCCGAATGAACCAAGCAGCTATTGCCAAAACAGGTTTTAACCTAAAAGTATATACAAAAAAAGAAAGAAAAATTATATTTTCTATATTAAACGATTTCTTTAAATAATCTTTTACTTACCTCACAAGCACACGCCTTACGGTAAACACCCGAGAATCCTTTTCTCTCTATAATGCTCATTTTCTGATACTCTTTGACATAATTACATAAACTCAATTGAGATCCCCTACCGGCTATAACATACAATTTGCCCAAAATCAAATTAACACCACACATACTGTCCTCAAGCGGTGTAAGTACACGACCATGTCTCAAAGTTTTATGACCTTCGGGTGTCATCTTTTTTTGGAAATATGAGAGAAACAAAAATAAAAATATTATCAGCATTTTATATTGGGTTTATAAACTTAAATAAATAAACTCAAAGAGTGATGAAGCACTCTTACAAAACTCTACATAAGTATAATGTAGTTTACTACAATATACAGTGTAAGTTGTATAAGTCTACAACTACTATAAAGTTTGTTGATTTATTTACCTTGTAGGATTTTTTTATTTCCACTTTATAGGCGGCTTGATGTTTAACCAAACGTGTAGATTTGCGCAGGACACGTACAACCACAACTACAAATAGAAGAATCAAAAGAAATGAAGAGATAACAACTTGTTTTTAACTGACATTCAAAGGACTTGTGAAGAATTTAGATTCAAAGTTTTTTTCCTTTTAAGTTACATCAATGTTAAAACAAATATTTACAAAAATTTCGAATCTTTTCGAATTTTAATGAATTATTGATCTTCAATGACTTCCTGGAGGTAGTTCCTAAGATTTTTTCTTTCAGTGTTAGTGAGGAATGTCATTTCTGTTATAACATCACTTCCATACTTGGATCTAATTTTGATAAATGACTGAGAGTGGCAAAGAAAGTTCTTCAAAGTTTAAATGTCCTCTCCACATGCTCTATATTACTCCAATTTTTTTATAGATGTTCTCGTAATCCTATGTGTCCACTCAGAATACGTAACATCATGCAAACCTTAGATTTGTTCATTTTGAGAAGATTTGTTGGTCTTGATCTTATCAGGGTCAGGCCATAAAATCTTTGTGGTTCTGCCTACCTTTGCATTATTCCAAGAGCCTGGAAGTTTGTGTTATTTTAGTTTACTGGGTCTTCAATATAGAACCTGCTCGGATTCCTGCTTTAATGTTTCGCTTGACTATTCGATCCGATATCAACGCTTCAAAGTTTCCGATATATTCTGTATCTTGTATGCGATCAGGCAAGTTCTCGATGATTGTGTGCAATCTTCCATTGATGACATGGCAACTCTGTTCGAATTGATGAAATTATTTTCTGAAATACATGGGCGATTACGATCTTTATCAGTGGCTACGTTTAAGCCGGCTTAGCTTTTGAGACGAAAGAAGTCGCGGCTTGCGAAATATTACCGGCGGCCAGCCACCGCTGATTTGAGCCGTCTCGGCTTGTATCTCTGGTCCAATTACAAAAGAATGTTATGCTTGTTCGTACTCGTTAAACTCAGGAACTACTACACCTGATAGGACAACAATTCAAATATGTACGTCTTTCAGTGATCGTAGGAAATGTTTCTGTAAAGTTGAAATTTGTCCGACAACTGGCATCGAAGTTTTAATTATTAATACGTGTAGAGTTGGTGCCACGGTGACGTGTCGTAATATCCATGGACGTTATAAAAACCTTATTGAGTCATAGTGAATCACAATGTCTATGAACAATATGACATAAAGTCCATGAATTTAAAAAGAGTCCTTTATGAAAAAAGTCTTAATTTAGGAAGCCTCGTTTTTGCAGGGTTCTAATTACGATTTTATTTTAAATAATTTTATTTATAAGTAGTTTATTTTTACTTCGTCACGATTCGACAGGTTTAAAAAAAAAACTGTGACGCAAAAATGATTTAACATCTGTCATTATCTATAAAATCATTTAACCATTTAACTGTCACTACTTACCAAACGGGTTGTCGTACAATTACTCTTAATCAATTACAAATTTAATCGATTTATATAGTAATTAATTAATATTTAATATAATTATTCAAACAAATAAAATGCATCAATCAAAATTTTAATTTCAATATAAATAAATAAATGAAAACATTTGTATATTACTCACCATAATCTGCATTGCAATAGCTGGTTTGAGGATGAGCCGGCATACAGGAGCAGGCCATAGAGGGGGTAGTATAAAATGTCAAAACGGCCAGACAGGCCAATGTTAAAAAGCTTAAATATTTGGTAAAATGCATAATGGCGACAACTAAAAACAAGAAATAAGAGAAATTATAAATTGAAATCGTTTTAATTTGTTTTTTTTTTATTTTATAATAAAATGTGAAGATTTTTTTTTTAAATAAATTTGTCCAACCCACAAAATCGCGTTAGCGGAAAACAGAAAATGATCTGTTAATTAAACTTATTAAAATAATTTTAAATGCACTTGTAAACTTAACTTGTCCGTCTGACTGTTTGTTTAAAATAGAAACCACATTTAATAACCTTGATAAGATTATTAACTTTGAAATGTATTTTGCACTAAATTATTAACAAATAACATTTAGTTTTCTAAAAACATTTTCTCACATCACTTAACAAGCAAAAAAAAAAAAAAAACTGTAAAAAATGCAAATAATGTAAAACAAATATGAATATATAGTCGGACATGGCCGACTATCAGATAATGATTTTCTACATTCTTTGTTTAAACCTAGTTTAATATATGTTTTGTGTTTTAAGTAAACAGTAACGTTACTTATTATCTTAGTTTAACTGAGTGTTATTGGCCAATTAAACTAACAGCAAGTTAAGCCTAGTTTAACTGAGTAGTAAGTAACCCGCCCTAAGTATGTTTAAAATTTGGATTATTTTTTAATTTGGCTTTTCTTAATTTCGTTCGTTTTACTAAATTTTGTCCAAAAAAAGAGATATTCTACAAGAGGGCTTATATGGAAAGGAGGTAAATACCCCCAGGTAAACCGCTAAAGCTTTACCCCCATATGACCTTAGGGGTTAAGGTCATATGAGGACCGAACATTACAAAACTCGGTAGTGTTAATTAAAGTTATAAAAAACTAAGTTTTACCGATTTTTGTTGACATAATAGAACATATAACGCATTTATGACCCCAGGGGCACTATTCCGGGGGTACAGTTGAATGGAGGCTATGAGAAATAATGGACCGATTTTAAACAATTTCAATAGCCTTCGTAATTGGAAAAGAAATATTAGGTGCAAAATTTAATCAAATTATCTTAAAAATTGCGACCTGTAGCGTGCGCACAAGCCTGAACACACAAACAGACAGACAGACAGACGATCATTTAGAAAGTAATTCTGAGCCGATTGGTGGGTGAAGGATCAATATTTTTTGGGGTTACAAACATCAGCACAAACGCATAATTCTGTACCTACTATATTGTGGTGTAGGGTATAAAAACTAATTATAATAATTGTGACACTTTTCGTTTTTAAATGAGCAAAAACCAAATGACGGAAAATATTTAAAATCTATTAGAGAAATTCACGTGTGTTTGTGTCTGTGTGAGGCTTAAGAAATTCATTAGCACAGTGTAACGTTAAGGTTTGATTAGATATACTTTATAGTTGTTGTAATCACCCATCAAGAAGAGGACTATTAATTCTAATGAATTAAAATTTTTATATAATAGTCTTAGCTAGAACTACTGAACTAGTTCTGTAACTAGTTCTTTGGGGATCCAGTATAGCTTTGGTTCAAAAAGTTCTACTGTTCGTTATTGGCATTTTGTAACAGGTCTCTAAACCGACCGGTTTATTACAAGCTCTTGACCTTTATCTTGTTACCAGTAAAAAAAATATACACAATTTTTCTCATTATTTATTTAAACATGTTTGAAACTGTTTTCAAACATATTTTAATTTATAACAATAATTAATTATAAATCAGTTGTTTTAATAAAAAGCTCAATGCCCCACAGTTCAACAAAAAAAAAAAATACAAATTTGTTTAATATTTCAAACACCCACCATAAAAAAACAACAAATAACAAACCAAATGATAAATCTCTTATAAAAGCTAAAGATTTGAAAATAAAAATAAATTTATAACACTGACATTTTAACGAATTGTATGATTTTTTTTGTTATAAAAACATGTAATTTGCATGATTAATAATGTTGATGAATAAATAATAATTATAATTATCTTCTGCGATATATATTTTCCACATAAAATATGTTACTAATAAACTAAAACTAAAAGTGCAATCAAATTATATTAACTTTAACATTTTCATATTTAATTTATGATGTCATTTTATATTTACAATTATTAAGAATTTAAAATGTGCAACGTTAGTAAACATTACATTTAAATAAATAGATTAGTTTTCTTTTTATTTTATTTATATTATTTAAGTGATAAGAATGTTTAGATTACTAAATTATTTATTTGAGCAAAATGTTTTACATTAGAAAAGTAAACAATTTTCATCTCTTCTAAGAAATTTTAAAAATAGTTAATAAATACCCCTTTAATGTAATCCAAATCTTTCCAAAACTTTGGATTTTGTCATATATTCTTGTTCAGTTCCAGTTCTGTTCTAGTTCAGTTCTAGTTCTGTTCTAGTTCAGTTCTAGTTCAGTTCTAGTTCAGTTCTAGTTCAGTTCTAGTTCAGTTCTAGTTCAGTTCTAGTTCAGTT
>NC_060952.1:5216545-5217926 GCF_022045245.1 Lucilia cuprina | reverse complement strand
AGAACTGAACTAGAACTGAACTAGAACTGAACTAGAACTGAACTAGAACTGAACTAGAATTGAACTAGAACTGAACTAGAACTGAACTAGAACTAAACTAGAACTGAATTAGAACTGAACTAAAACTTAATTAGAACTGAACTACAACTGAAATAACCATTACTCACTTAACAAATTCAACACGTCATTATAAAACGTTTGATGTGTTTTCTTTTCTCTTCTTCCCCTCACAATAAAATTAATTTCTCCTTCCTTACAAATCAAGTTTTTCTTCTTAAAATGTTTACATGTTCCATAATTTATTCTCTAAAGGCTCATAAATGTACATTTAGCTGCTCCTTTAAATTAAATTTGAAACAATTTACTTCATTAAAAACTGCTTACAAATCTTTACCATTTTAACTGACATCAAAAAAGTCTACAAAATTAATGAATTTTCAGCAGCTAATGACAATTATATTTTACATCCTCCTGTTCCTACTCCTACTAAACACTTACATATCAACATAATGTAGTCAAAACAACAAAAAAAGCCACCAATTATGTTTTCCAGCTTAATTATTTAATATAAAAATAAAGCGTAGACATTATTTATAATTTCCTGCTCAATAACAACAACAATTTGGGGCTATTCATAGATCAAATTACCACAATAAGGAGGCTCATAAAGTAATAAAAAAGAACATGAACAGTTAAGTATATTTTTAACAAAAATCATTGATAAGCAGCATAAACAATAATCAATAAATATCATTGCTAAAATTAAATAGCCACAAAACTGTGACTGGTCTCCCGTTTAAGACCGAGCAGGAGTAGTCGTATAAAAGTATCGTGTGGCGTTTTAATGTTCATTTATTCGGTTAAATAGCCCCCGTTGTTAATTGTGCAAATTTTGTTTATGTTGGGGACAATATTTTAAACAAAAAACACATGCAGGGATTTTGTTTATTATTTTTTTTTAATAAAAATTTTTGCTTATAAAATTAAAAATATTAAATTTTTTATGTTGACTTTTGTTTATTTATATTTTGTTTTGGAAATTATACCCTTCTTATTGGTTTTTGTTCTTTTAACGAGCTGCCAAAAACACCAAACAACACGTTTAATCGTTTAAAAACAACTGTCATAAAACAATCAAAATATTTGCCAGATATTAATAAAAGATTTCTGGTTTAATATATATATTTTTTTAATTTGAATTCTTATTAATTGTTGTACAATGGCACGAATTACAGAACCGAACTTGAACTGAACTGGAACTGAATTAGAACTAAATTAGAACTGAATTAGAACTGAATTAGAACTGAACTAGAACTGAACTAGAACTGAACTAGAACTGAACTAGAACTGAACTAGAACTGAACTAGAACTGAACTAGAAC
>NC_060952.1:5181078-5216445 GCF_022045245.1 Lucilia cuprina | reverse complement strand
AGTTCAGTTCTAGTTCAGTTCTAGTTCAGTTCTAGTTCAGTTCTAGTTCAGTTCTAGTTCAGTTCTAGTTCAGTTCTAGTTCAGTTCTAGTTCAGTTCTAGTTCTAATGCAGTTCCAGTTGAGTTTTTTCTAACTTTTCTTTATGATGGTTTGGGATTTAAAATCTAATTTTAAAATGCTTAGTACAATTAACATTGAATGCCTAATAAAAAAGGATGTAAGAATTTTAATTTTCAAAGAGGTAACAGAAGGACGAATCAAGATCTTGATTCGACCTTTTAAAACTTTGGGACTTTAAAACAGAAAACTTATATTCTATTAATGAAAATAACAAATTTTAGAAATCATTACAAGAATTAAAACTTGTACTTTATTAATGGAAACAACAATTCATAGAAATCATTACAAGATTTAAAATATTTGCTTTAAAAATTCAGAAAATCCATTATTTAAAGGAAATAAGTAATTTGTGTATGAACAATAAATATTTAAAGAAAATTGTAATAATTAAAAATGATTCATTCTTTAAACTGCATTAACAATTTCTCTAGAAAGTTAAATGTTGCAACAGACACATTACGTATGAATAAAGAACATGTGCTTAATTTAAAATATTGTAATGAATTAAAAAATACCTTTTTTATTTTAAATTAAAAAAAGACAAATTCAAATGCTGTCTACGCCATAAATTGTTTAAGCACAAAACCATTTAAGACTTGACTAATTATGAATATGATTTATTATGTAAACTAAAGAATAAAAAGAAGAAAAAAACCATAAAATAGGAAAACAAACTGAATATAAAAAACATAAATACAAAAACAATAACCAAGACAACCAAAAAATACAAAAAAAAAAAAATTGCAAATACAAACGAATACTAAATGGCAATGAGAAAAACACTTGAATAAATAAAATTTTTAGACAAATAAAACAGATAAATAAACATTACAAATCGTTCCAAATTAAAACGTAAGCTCAATAAAATAAAATTGCCAACAAAATTGAGTCAACATATAGAATCACACACACATTCACAAACATTTATTTAAATTTATTTTATTATTTTGAAAATAACCGCCACCAGACGTATGAGTAACGAGCAAATATTTAAAATTTCTTTTTAACATTTTTTAAGATAAATGTAAAACATTTTTGCGGTTTTTTTGGCATTTCTGGCTTGTGTGTAAATATTTATTTTTATTTTGCTATAATAATTTTCTTTTTTAATTCATTTAAATTAAAACATAATATTTATTATTTACTTTTTTATTTCTTCGTCATTTCTTTTATTTACGCCGAAAATTACGTTAAAAAACACAACACAAACAAACCAAAAGAAATATGTTTTGTCATAGCAAAATAATAAACAACAAACAACATAGAGAATGTTTGTTGTTTTTTTTTTTTTTTTTTCTTTTTTTTCTACAAATTGTTGTTAATCCCATAAAATAGCAGCAACAACAACAAATGTTTTTACACTAAAAATAGACGATTAATTATTGGCAGTTTATGTGGAGCTTTATTTTACAGTGTCTATCAAAATAAAAGACAGGGGTAACAATAATATAATAAAATAAAAGTCTTGCGAAATATTTTGGGAAATTAATAAAATATATAAAAGAATATAATAAACAAATTATATTTTAGATAAATTTCTTAATATATAAAAATTTTTTGGGTTTTCTAACATTTTCTATAAAAAAAAAATTGTGGAAAAAATATATGGAAATATTTTTTTCTTAAAGGTAAAATGTATTTGAAAATTAGGAAATGTTGCTAAAAAATATATTTTAAAAACAAAATTTTTAAAAAAGTAACATTTGAAGTTTTCTGTAAAACTAAAACTTTTTTATAAAAGGAAAATATTTTGAGAATATTTAATAAATGTTGCTAAAAAAGTACATTTTAAAAACAAAATTTTTGAAAAAGTAACATTTGAAGTTTTCTGTAAAATTAAAACCTTTTTATAAAAGGAAATTATTTTGAGAATTTTTCATAAAAGTGGAAATTATGCGAAAATTTTATAGAATTTGTATGAAAATATACATTTTGTATTTTAAAGAGAAATTTTTAAAAATGTTTTATATTAAAAAAAGAAAAAAATTCTATAATAGAAAAATTTTCGAAATATTTTCTATAAAGAAGATACATTTTTGAAAATCTTCTATGAAAAGAATAACTTTAGAAAATATTTTATAAAAAAGAAACGTTTTCGAAATGTTTTATAAAAAAAGGAACAGCTTTAGAAAATTTTCTATAAAAAGAAAAATTTGTGAATACATTCTAAAAACAACAAAATGTTTTCTTTAAAAAACTAAAAAAGTGAATTTATCGATTTTTTCAATATTTTTTTATTTTCTATAAAAAAGAGAAATTTACGAAAACTTTCTCTTAAAAAAATTTCAATTTTCAAAAATTTTCATTAAAAAACAGAAATTTTCAAAAATTTTACAAAAAAAATTTCTATAAAAAAATTCAACAAAAATTGAAATTTTTAAACATTTTCTATAAAAAAGTGAATTTTTTTAAAATTCTCTAAAAAAGTGAAATTTTTAAAAATTTTGAAAAAAATTTCTATAAAAGTGTGAAATTTTCAAAAATTGTTTTAAATTTTTTAAATGAATTTCTATAAAATGTGAAATTTTATAAAATTATGTATAAAAAACTGAAATTTTTAAAAATTTATATAAAAAAGAGAAGTTTTCATAAATTTTGTATTAAAAACTGAAATTTCAAAAAAAATTAAAAACTTATATTTTAAAAATTTTTCTAAAAAAAGTAGAAATTTTCAATATTATTTTTTGAAAATTTTTTATAAAAAAGAAATATTTTAAAAAATTTTCTATAAAAATGTGAAATGTTAACATTTTCTATAAAAAAAAAGAAAATTTTGAAAAAAAAATTCTATATAAAAGAGAAATTTTCAGAAATTATGTTTTAAAAATAGCAATTTTCAAAAATTTTATAAAAAAAGGAAAATTTTGGAAACTTTTCTGTAAAAAAGAAAAAAAAATACATTTTCTGTAAAAATGTGAAATTTTATAACATTTTCTAAAAAAAAGTGATTATTTAAAAAAACTTTATAAAACAAAGAAAAATTTTGAAATTTTTTAAATTTTCCTATAAAAAAAAGAAATTTTTGGAATTTTTATGAAAAAAGTGAAATTTTCAAAAATTTTATAGAAAAAAAAAATTTATTGAAAATCTTAAATAAACAGATATATTGAAAATGTATCTAGAATTTTCTTATGAACATTGATTCTAAAATTTTTCGATTTTTTTAATTCACTTTTATTTCCTTTTCACTGCATAACAATAATATTCAATACTTAACTATGAAAATGTTTAAGAATCAAATTGGAAAACACAGAAAAAAACAACAACAACTGAAACAGATACAAAACAGCACATTTGTTTGAGTGGCAAATTTATGAGCCATTTCGAGGTTGTCTTCTACGGCTGTTTTGAATTTGGACAACAGCAACAATAATAAAAAATACAAAAAAAAATAAATATTAGACAGACACATGATGTAAAACAGAAAATTGTACAAGCTACAACAAACACAACGTCAACAACCGCCCTTTGTATGGCCGAACATACACATTGTGTTTTTTTAAGTTTGACGACGACTAATCACTCAAAATCTGTACAAAAAAAGAAAAAGAAGAAGAGTCTAAATGAAGATGAGTAACAAATTAGAAGAACAAGAATTTTGGTGACCATTGACATATAGATGAACGTACATACATGTGTATGTTCTAACACACATTAGTTTGTATACACTCCCATACACACAAATTTCACAACACTTACAGACAGTTTTTAATAGAATTCTATCGTTTATAATGCAATTGCAACAAGTGCAATACACAGAAGAAAAAAAAGGTCAAATGTTGCAAGTCTGGCAAAAGTTTAAGTGCAGCCAACAGTTATGGGAAAAATTTTAGTTCTGCTGTTAGCAATGTCATTTATTAAACATTTTCTTTGAAAGAAAAATGATCTAAACTCTCGGTAAGAAGTATTAAAATGTCTGTAAAATAAAAGATTTTCCACTTAAGAGAAACAATTTTGTAAATTTTGTTTATATAAGAAATCAATAGATAAATTTCTTAATAAAGAAGACTGATCGCGATTATTTATAAAGAAATTTGATCGTTAACTTTCTCTATATTAAAAAAGATCAGTAGTTTTTTATAAACATTAATACACGATTAATATTTCTATATAAAATTAACAATGAATTTTCTCTATAAAAATAAGTGAGCGTGAATTTTCTCTATAAAGAAATTTGATCAAGAACTCTCTTTATATATATTAAAAATTTAACGCAAATTTTAAACCTTTTCATTATATGGAAATTTTTCAGTATCACAAATATTCTCAATCGCAAAAAAAAATTCTTGTGAATTTTTTCTATAAAAATCATTTTTTGTGAATTTTCTCTATAAAGAATTTTTTTTGTGAAATTTCTCTTTAAAGAAAATTTATTGTGAAATTTTTCTTTAAAGAAAATTTATTGTGAATTTTCTTTATAAAAAAATTTATTGTGAATTTTCTCTTTTAAGAAAATTTATTGTGATTTTTCTCTTTAAAGAAAATTTATTATGAATTTTCACAAAAATAACATTTATTGAGAACTGTTCCTATATTGAAAATTGATCTTGCATTCTAACTTTATGGGAAATTAATCATGGATTTTCTCTTTGCAATAATATAAACGTAAATCTTCTCTGTATAAAAAATTGATCAAGTACTTTCTTTATAAAGAAAATTTATGGTGAATTTTCTCTATAAAAAATAATTGATCGAGGACTTTTCCAATTTTCTCTTTTCGGAATATTATTAGAGAATGATAAATGATCCTTAGTTATATTCAGTATATATACAGACGCGGGAAAAAGGGAAATTTTCTGTAAAACAAATTGATCGTAAATTACCTCTATAAAGATAATTAATCAAAGACTTTTTCTATGTAGAAAAATTGTCATAAGCTTTCTCTATTTAGAAAAATGAACATCAATTTTTTGTATATTATAGTGAATTTTATTTTTATAAAAAAAATTGATCATGAATTTTCTCTATAAAGGATATTGTTAAAGAACTGTCATTATATTGATCGTGAGTTTTTTCTATAAAAATACTTGATCGTAAATTATATTTGTATTGGAAATTGATCATGAATTTCTTCTATAAAGATAATTGATCAAAGACTCTCTCTATGTAGAAATTCTTATGAGTTTTTTTTATTTAGAAAATTGATCGTGAATAAAGTCTTTTAACATATATGGGAAATTGTTCATTATTTTTTTATAGTAAATCTTTTCAATATCAAAAAATTTATCATAAATGTCACTATAAAGGATATTGTTGGATAGTTGTCACTATATTGATCTTGAGTTTTTCTATAAAGATACTTGATCGTAAATTATATTTGTATTTGAAATTGATCATGAATTTCTAATTGATCAAAAACTCTTTCTATGTGGAAATTGTTATGAGTTTTTTCAATTTAGAAAATTTATTGTTAATTGATCATGAATTTTCTTCTATAAATATAATTGATCAAAAACTCTCTCTATTTGGAAATTGTTATGAGTTTTTTCTATTTAGAAACATTTATCGCGAATTAAGATTTTTTGTCATTATATTGATCGTGAGTTTTTTCTAGAAAAATAAATGATCGTAAATTATATTTATATGGTAAATTGATCACAAATCCTTTATGAGATTTCTCTATATAAAAACTTGATAGAGTATTATATATCGTTGATCTTCTCTATATAAATGTCTTTATATAGGCAATTGATCGTGAGATTTCTGTATAAAGAAAAATGATGAAATTTTAACGTGAAATTTAATTATATCAAAAAATTATATATAACGTGAACAGTCTGTATATTGAATAGTGATCGTGTGTTTTTCTTTAAAAAAAAATAACTGATCGTGAAGTTTTTCTATATTGAAATTTGATAAAAAAAATTCACAATTAAAAAAAATTACATGAAATTGCTGTATATGCAAAAATGTTCGTAAATTAAATAATGAACTGAAATTGAAAATTGATCCTAAATTTTCTCAGGCAGAAAACTGATCAATAATTTTGGTTATATAGTGAAATATAAAAATATATTACATAAAATAAAAAACACCTTTTAAATTATATTTATAATAAAAAAAAATTCTATTAAAATTAGTCATATTGTTAATAATGCCAAAAAAAACGCAAACTTAATAACATACAATTTGTTTAATATACAAAATAATTCTTATCTTTGAAAAAAAAAACATATTTTTTAATTACAAAAAGAACACTCATACACATAAGTACACATATATTTTCAATTATTTCTCATACAAATGAAAACACTCCTTCAAATCACCCACAACAAACATTCATCATCAAAAAAAAGCAACAACACTTTCAATTTCACATTCAAACAAAAAAACAAAACACACGCACTTTCACGCAAAAAAGTGAGTATGTGTTTTCACTGTGCAACAACTTACCCCAATCAAACAAAATTAATAGTTTCCGATTTATTGTTTTTTTTTTTTATTTTTCAAATTTTTAATTTATTTTTGAATATGTTTTATTTTGTTTCTGGTTTATTTTTAAATCACTCTTAAATCAATTTAAATCTATTCATTTGTGTATTTTGAAGGCAGCTTCTTCCTTCTCCCCCAATTTAAACACTAAAACTGACAAGACACAAACACTGTATTATGCACATTTATTTAAATTCGAATTTAGAAATAGATAATTTCAATATTTAAAAGAAAATCTAATAAATATCTTATAGATTTTATAAAAAAACACACACAATACAACAGCAAGGAAAATCGATTTGAAAAAATAGAGCGAAATATCGAAAAAAAACTTTTGCGGCAGCAACAACCTCTTTCTAGTTGTTGTGTTCGCGGAGACTTGACCGTTTTATAAGAAATACACGACTGAATGAAATTATGAACTGTTTCATTGTTTATACTGGTTGGAAAAAAAATTTAAAAAAAATATATATAAAAACAAAATATTCTTACAAGCCACCAACGAAAGCAAAGACAATTTTTATTTACTCTTTTATATGAGGGCAGTTTGAAAAGTTTTTTAAAAATAATTAAATTAAATTCTTTAAAAAATTTTAGTTCTAATTTCAAAATTAGTTTTAACACTTTTTTTAACCAAAAACTTTTTATAAATAATTTATCAAAAATTTTCTTTATATAATATTAAAGTGATTTCCCTATAATTAGAAAATAGTTAGAGAATTTCCTTTAAAAAGAAAACTGATCGTGGGAATTTTATTTTCATAGATTTCGTGATTTCTCTCAATTTAGAAAGAAAATATATAGAAAACGGATGAAGATTTTTTTTTAATTTATAACGATTTTTTTCTGTAGACAACTAATCATGGATTTTCTTTTTATAGAAAAAGTGTTATGGATTTTCTCTATATAAAGAATTGATCATAAATTTTCTTGTTAGTTCATTTTCTCTTTAGAAACAACATTAACAATCGCTTCTCTATATAGAAAAAAAATCAAAAACGTTAAAAAAATGATCGTGATTTCGTAAAAAATTATAAGGATTTTTTTTTCTATAGACAACTGATCATGGATTTTCTTTTTATAAAAAAGTATTATAGATTTTCTCTATATAATAAATTGATCATAAATTTTCCTTGTTATAGAAAATTTTTCGTAAATTTTCTCTTTAGAAAGAAAATTCACGAATACTTCTCTATATAGAAACCAAACCAAAAACGTTTCTTTAAAAAAAAAATGATCGTGATTTCGTGAAAAATTATAACAATTTTTTTCTTTTTTTTCTACAGACAACTGATCATGGATTTTCTTTTCATAGAAAATATATTATTGATTTTCTCTATTAATGAATTGATGATAAATTTTCCTTGTTATAGAAAATTTTTTGTAAATTTTCTCTTTAGAAATAAAATTGACAATCTCTTTTCTATGTAGAAAACAAACCAAAAACATTTCTTTAAAAAAGCATTATCGTGATTTCGTGAATAATTATAACGATTTTTTTTCTATAGATAACTGATTATAGATTTTCTTTTTATAGAAAAAGTATTATGGATTTTCTCTTTATAAAGAACTGATAATAAATTTTCCTTGTTAAAGAAAATTGTTCGTAAATTTTCTCTTTAGAAATAAAATTTACGAACACTTCTCTATATAGAAAACAAACCAAAAATATTTCTTAAAAAAAAATTAATCGTGATTTCTTTCTCTATAGAAAACTGTTCGTAAATTATCTCTCTATAGAAAATTTATCGTACAAAATTCACGATCACTTCTCTATATGGAAAACGAATCAAAAATGTTTCTATAAAAAATTTATCGTAAACTTTTTTCTTTATAAAAAAAACTGTTCGTAAATTTTCTTTTCATATAAATATTTTCTGTAAAGTAATTTTTCTTTATAGAAAACTGACTGTGCATTTTCTCTATAGAAACAAAATTCACAATCACTTCTCTTTTTAAAAAACAAATCAAAAATTTATAGAAAACAGATCGTAAATTTTCTTTTCATAGAAAAAATTTCTACAAAGAATGTTTTCTTTTAACAAAAACAAATAAAAAAATTCATGAAAATTTCAAATTATTCTGAATAATTCTTAAAAAAAAAACTTTGAAGTTATCCCTCTTATATATTCTCCCCAAATCAAAAGGGGAGACAAACCAATAACAAACATCCGTCTGCCAACTCGCGTCGTACGCAATTAAATGAAATTGTTTTTTTCAAAAAACCATTTCTAAGAGTACGAAATGATTGAGTTGAGCAGAGCAGAGCACAACATAAGAAAACTATAAAAATTTTCAAATGCTTGTCGTTTGCATTGATCATTGACGACAAACTCACCGAAGATTATGATCATCATCATCATCATCGCCATCAAAACGATTTGTTATTAAATAGAAATCGGCATCAACACAAACAAAATCAGACGATTTTAGTGAGTGAAACTAATAGTTGATTTGCTACTTTGAGCAAATAAAAAAAAATCAACAACATAAATAAAAAAAACAAAAATGCATAAAAGCTTTAATAGCTAATAGATGCATTTTAATAGAAGTTGCAGTTGTAGAAATACACTGAGAAAATATATTCAATTGATTTCTTTAGATTCTACAAACTAAAGTCAAAATTTAATCAATTTGATTCAAACAGTTCTATAGATACTATCTTAATTCGAAGAGACCAGTTTGAATATGTATGTAGGTACTGCAGAAGAAGCAAAGCTATTTCTCCAAGTGTACATTTATGCATTCAGAATCAAAAACCGCACAACATTATCTCTCATTTCGTGAGTAAAATGAAAATTGTTTGTAAACATTGCCTGCTAAACAGTGACTGACTAATGGGCAAAAAAGTCTCTGAAACTGTCAGTCTTCTGGCTTATAGTCTGACACTGGTTTATTTTGTTTTTCTAAATGATCATAATCATTATGCATTTGTTTGTATGTTTATTGTCGTATTTAGATATTGTTTTTGCAAATTTTGAGCATGTGTGTTGTCACATTAAGCGGATTTTCTGAACTTTTTGTTTTGCTTTATTTTTATGGCCGATAATTTGTGAGAATAACGTTCTGCTGTCATCATCACTTTTGTCGTTTGTTTTCTCAATATTTCACTTACAAAATATGAATATATTGGTAGATCAGTGCGGTGTTCAAAAACAACAGTGTCCTTTGATGGTGTTAAATTCGAAATATAGAAAAAATTATATTAAGGAGCAAATCTTCGATTTTTTTGACAAACTATAACTATAAATTTAGACATAGACAAGACATAGACAAGACATAGACAAGACATAGACAAGACATAGACAAGACATAGACAAGACATAGACAAGACATAGACAAGACATAGACAAGACATAGACAAGACATAGACAAGACGTAGACAAGACATAGACAAGACATAGACAAGACATAGACAAGACATAGACAAGACATAGACAAGACATAGACAAGACATAGACAAGACATAGACAAGACATAGACAAGACATAGACAAGACATAGACAAGACATAGACAAGACATAGACAAGACATAGACAAGACATAGACAAGACATAGACAAGACATAGACAAGACATAGACAAGACATAGACAAGACATAGACAAGACATAGACAAGACATAGACAAGACATAGACAAGACATAGACAAGACATAGACAAGACATAGACAAGACATAGACAAGACATAGACAAGACATAGACAAGACATAGACAAGACATAGACAAGACATAGACAAGACATAGACAAGACATAGACAAGACATAGACAAGACATAGACAAGACATAGACAAGACATAGACAAGACATAGACAAGACATAGACAAGACATAGACAAGACATAGACAAGACATAGACAAGACATAGACAAGACATAGACAAGACATAGACAAGACATAGACAAGACATAGACAAGACATAGACAAGACATAGACAAGACATAGACAAGACATAGACAAGACATAGACAAGACATAGACAAGACATAGACAAGACATAGACAAGACATAGACAAGACATAGACAAGACATAGACAAGACATAGACAAGACATAGACAAGACATAGACAAGACATAGACAAGACATAGACAAGACATAGACAAGACATAGACAAGACATAGACAAGACATAGACAAGACATAGACAAGACATAGACAAGACATAGACAAGACATAGACAAGACATAGACAAGACATAGACAAGACATAGACAAGACATAGACAAGACATAGACAAGACATAGACAAGACATAGACAAGACATAGACAAGACATAGACAAGACATAGACAAGACATAGACAAGACATAGACAAGACATAGACAAGACATAGACAAGACATAGACAAGACATAGACAAGACATAGACAAGACATAGACAAGACATAGACAAGACATAGACAAGAAACTTTTTAAATAAGTCTGATGATTCTCAAAATTATATCCTTGTAAAATCGAAATCAGAGTAAAAATATAGTTTTGTCATATTTTTTCCACCTTAATCCCACTGCTTAAGCGTCATAGTTTCCTTATAGATATCAAAATACAAAATGCTATGTTTATGAGCAATTTAATGACATCATCAAATATGAAAATAAAACAGAAACGTAACACAGTCTACAGTCTCGTAAATGAGTATTTAGATTATGAATGTGGGCACAGAACAAAAAATGACAAATGCGTTTGTCGTTTGATTTAGAGGAATGTGTTTGTTCTATATTTTAAACCACAAACGGTTTTTAAGCCACAAAAGATACTAAGGTTGTACCTCGCATACTTTCTATCCCGTAATCATTGAAAAAGTCGTGTCTGCAAGTTTTCTCAATTACATTTTACATTAAGATATTTGTCGTTTCCTAAAAAAAAACCTAACATATTTTTTATTAATAGTGGTTTTGGTTTCTTAAGGTTAAAGTTATTATTTAAAATTTGTAAATACTTAGATATGTATGCATTCCATCCATTTAAGTGGAATTTCATTGCCAATATCGTAGGAATACCTACACACACATACTGCACGTACATTCATACATTTTCACTTATTTGCGATTTGATGATGTGTTAAAGAAAATAAAAACAAAAATTTCCTTTTTTGAAATTGCTATTCATTGAGTAAAATTCCTCTCAATTATGTGTGTTCTTTGCGAAAAACGTAAATATAATATTTAATTTTACACACTGATGTTATTTATGAAATATGAATCAATTTTACTTCGAGGAAATTCTATTGAAATGTACAAAATTAAAATAAAAACTTAAGAATATTATAGAAATATGTTAAAATACATTTTCAGCACTTAACTAAATCAATAAAAAAATTTAAAAGTAATTAATTGAACACAATATTAAAATAATTAAGTGGCTGCGGCGTAAACACCGCCGACACATTCTCAGAACGCCATCTAATTAAAAATATAAATAAAATTTATAGTTGTTTCACACGTTTTTCATATGCACTATGGGTGTGCACCGAATGTTGACAAAAATACTAATAATGGGTTATTTTATTGAGGCATAATGTTTTAAATAAAAATTATTCAGTTGGTTGCGTTTTATTGAGGCATTTTATGTAAATTATGTATAAAATTGTTACATTGACAAGAATATATTATAGAATAGATAAATAATAGACATAGACTAGACATAGACTAGACATAGACTAGACATAGACTAGACATAGACTAGACATAGACTAGACATAGACTAGACATAGACTAGACATAGACTAGACATAGACTAGACATAGACTAGACATAGACTAGACATAGACTAGACATAGACTAGACATAGACTAGACATAGACTAGACATAGACTAGACATAGACTAGACATAGACTAGACATAGACTAGACATAGACTAGACATAGACTAGACATAGACTAGACATAGACTAGACATAGACTAGACATAGACTAGACATAGACTAGACATAGACTAGACATAGACTAGACATAGACTAGACATAGACTAGACATAGACTAGACATAGACTAGACATAGACTAGACATAGACTAGACATAGACTAGACATAGACTAGACATAGACTAGACATAGACTAGACATAGACTAGACATAGACTAGACATAGACTAGACATAGACTAGACATAGACTAGACATAGACTAGACATAGACTAGACATAGACTAGACATAGACTAGACATAGACTAGACATAGACTAGACATAGACTAGACATAGACTAGACATAGACTAGACATAGACTAGACATAGACTAGACATAGACTAGACATAGACTAGACATAGACTAGACATAGACTAGACATAGACTAGACATAGACTAGACATAGACTAGACATAGACTAGACTAGACATAGACTAGACATAGACTAGACATAGACTAGACATAGACTAGACATAGACTAGACATAGACTAGACATAGACTAGACATAGACTAGACATAGACTAGACATAGACTAGACATAGACTAGACATAGACTAGACATAGACTAGACATAGACTAGACATAGACTAGACATAGACTAGACCATAGACTAGACATAGACTAGACATAGACTAGACATAGACTAGACATAGACTAGACATAGACTAGACATAGACTAGACATAGACTAGACATAGACTAGACATAGACTAGACATAGACTAGACATAGGCCTACATAATTATTTCAATATAATTCATTAAAACAAATTTTCATTCAAAATTCTAATATATCCCAAAACCGACAGATTATAACTTGAATGTTTACTTTCACAACTTACACTTTTAGGTTTTTCCAAATTCCATTATATAAATTGCAGCTTTAAAACTAATTTTTTTAAACATTATTTAAAACGCTTTTGTGAATAAATATAATAGCTCCCTGGAGTTGTTTTGTTGACTCGCTTGTAATAGAAATAATGGAAATAATTATTTTATTGGCAAATACTAAGTTCCATAACCATACCATCACCCATATATCGTACCATAATTCCATGATGTTGAATAATTAACAATGCAGTTTCTTACCAACAACCAGCTCATTCAATAATAATGATGATGATATACATACATAGTTATTATGACTCGATTATTGTTTGCTATTACAATTTTCTTGTTTATATTTGGTTGCATTTGTTTGGATTTATTTTGGCTTTTAGCCAAAATATTAATAACCATAAAGTAGAACTAAAAGCAACAAGAAAAATAAGTATCTACTCTTTGGAGTGAGTGTAATTCTTAAACAAAAGTTGAACTCCCTTTTTATCAGCCACAATGCTTTTTTTACAATATTTCTTTCTTTTTTATCTATTTCCAGCTAAATTGGACAAAATTCCCGTGTGTTTTGAAGGCAGGCCATTGTCATGGCGGTATGGCTACAGCACGTTTTGAAAATCAAATGGGTCTGCAAGATGCAGCCGGCCTTGTAACTGGCACCGGTTTTGAAGGCCATTGCTATTGCACCATTGAACCGTACATTGATGCAAAGTTCGATGTGCACATTCAAAAGATTGGCAACAATTACAAGGCATTTATGTAAGTTGGATATGAGTAATGTGCAAGACACATTTAAAATACTATATAGATAATTTTCCCCAATAGTTTTTTTAAGATGAATAGAAAGAACAATTTGTTATTATTTGTTTGTTCTTTAATGTTTTTGACATTTGGCCGAGATATTTAATCTAATGAAGAGTAGAATAATATACAATCACAGTGCACTTAATTATGCCAATAGAATCTTTATGTAATTACTTAATTACATATGACTTAATCCTTTTGCTTAAGTCACATTCAAATAACATGTAGATTGAATTTACTTGACCCCAGATTTGCTAAAATGTCAATGGTAAATGTCAAGTCGTAAGAGGAACTTTTACCAAATGAAAGTACCTTCTTCATAATATATTTTCTTGGAAATGCAAATGAATCCTTTTTCATACTTTTCATTTTGTTTTAGGCGTAAATCCATTACTGGTAACTGGAAAACTAATCAGGGTTCAGCCATGCTGGAGCAAATTACCCTAACTGAAAAATACAAGTCTTGGGTGGATGAGGTAAGTAGAAATTTTACAACTAAACTGATATTGCAATCAAAACAACATAATATATTCCTTAGTAATGAATGGTGTTTACATCACTTATTATCAAAACTTTTTTTTATCATTTACAAATATATTTTCAATGATTCAATTCGATTTTCTCGTTAGATCTCGGAACTCTTCGGCGGCATGGAAGTGTGCGGTGTCTCCGTTGTTGTGGGCAAAGATGGACGCGAGTATATAATCAAAGCCTCTGACAGCACCTTTGCTTTAATGGGAGATTCTCAAGAAGATGATCGTAGACAAATTGCTGATCTGGTTACTTCACGCATGCAGGTGATTCTAACAAATTAAATCAGTTAAAACAGTTTATTGACACCATTTTCAAATCCTTTTAGAATGTCTGTCGCCCGAGCATGAATCAGCAAACAACTGGAGGCAACTATGGTAAATTACCCTCACGTTCATCGGTGTCTTCTCGTGGTCAAAGTCCTACCGATGAAATGGGTCCTCCACCCATAGCACCCACTGGACCAAGGCCAGCTCCCATGGGCGGTCCACCACCAATACCCGAACGTACTTCACCAGCTGTCGGCTCTATTGGACGTCTCAGCAGCCGCAGCAGTATTTCCGAAGTGCCCGAAGAGAATGGTGCTTCTACTACTAGTGCACCGGCTGGTGGTCTGCCACGACGTGATTCTCAGACATCACAGGCTTCAAATATTTCATCGGCTTCCAGGAGCACTCAACGTCCTCCGCAAACTCAGAGTTCAGTAGTTGAGGATGCGGAGGACACCATGAAGAACCTTAGAAAAACCTTTGCGGGCATATTTGGTGACATGTAGGAATTAGCCAACAAAAAACGCGGAAGAACAGCGAGCGAATCGGGTCATAGTATGACTGGTGAGAGCGGTAGTGGCAGTGCCCCCTCCACAGGCGTAGGTGGCATAAGCGTCAGTGGACTCACCAGTGCCGGTAGCTCGTTCTTGGGCAAACAATTCTCGTTTACATCTGGCAAATCGAGTACTTCTGCCTCTTCGGGTCTAGGTGATTCTGTGATCTCCACACAACCCTCTCCGAAACCCGCCGAGAAACCGGTTGATGCTCGATCGGACACCTCGTCCACTTCCACACTGACCGCCGGCAGTGTGAGTTCCAGCAGCAAGCCTTCTTCCAGCGTTTTAGACACCTACGATCAAGAGTCTAAATACAAACCAGTCACCAATTTTGAACCACAAGAACGTGTCAATCCCTTCGATAAGGGAGCCATGAAAACCAGCACGACCACCACAACCATAGGAGGTGTGTCCACCACATCTTCATCTTCGATTTCTTCATCATCTATTTCTTCGCGTATAAATGCTCGTACGGATAGCACTTTTAAGTCGCCGCCACCACCATCTAGACCACCGCCTCCACCTCCTCAAAATGCCTCGATTGCTACCAACTCCAGTACCACCTATCAGAGTTCGACTGCTTCTAACAAGGACAAGACCAGTTATATCTATGGCAGTTCCACTTCTATTGAAACCATAACACGCATGGACACAACCACGGCTACCGGTAATACGGTAAGCAATGCCACAGCCTCCACCAGCCTGGGCCAGAGCAGCCAGGGTACGGCAAACACCAAATTACGAAATGATACAGCAAACACCACCACCACAGACTGGAGAACTGCTATAACAGCTCCATTAAATACTGGCACCCGCTCGGCCAGTGTCTACAGTGCACCAGCTGCGGTCACCGTACCAGCTACCGGCAGCGAAGATGCTCAGTCAACTGCAGCCGCTTCGAATGGTTATAATGCCGCTACGGACTTGCCGTCGTACACACGACCCTCGTACTCAAGATCCGAAAGCAATGGTAATTATCTAGCCGTGGGTGTATTGCTGGTCAGCCTTACACTACGAAAATCCTAAATGTTCATCCATAACTTCAAATATATAGGTCCACATCTTCATTTCAACCCTCAACCAGCGTTTCAACATCCACCACCATCATCACGATCATCATCACCATTATTATACAACATCATTCGCATTGATCCATAAACGAAAACCATCCATCCTTGTTTCTGTTTTAACATTTTTTTTTTTCATTTCAAAAACCATACAATCTCAATAGTTCTAAAACTCCTCTAATTGGAGTATAAAAGCAAATCGCGTATAATAATTCCCCTTATTTGTAAAGCAAAGTCTTTCAAAACGTTCTATTCCAACGCATGAACCTTGAAAATGTATTTGTTAACCTAAAGAGAAATAAAAGGAATGTGTCTCATTTTGTAAAAATCGCATGAAAGATAATTCCCAAAACGCGCTACTAATAAATCAATTAATTAATGGTGTCAATTAACCAACCGAACAGCCTGCCAGCCATTCATCATATTCTGTTACTCCCCATTTCTTTATTCATAACATGTTTTCGTTAAATTGTCAATGAGTGCGTCGTTATTTTGAAATTTTATCTATATTGTATTTTTTAATTGTTTTTTTTCTGTAAAGAGAGAAAAATCGTAACTATTTAGAACTCAAGTGTAGAAGGTCAAGTGTCATGTATTGAGTATTTGAACAAACAATTATCTAAAAATCTAAAAAAATACCAATAGACAGACAATATACAAGTGGTTAAACGATGATCCACTGTGTTTAGTTCTATATTTTGTAAGTTCATTGAATTTTTTTTTAACAATTGCTCTCAATCAATTTTTTTTATTTGTTCTTAAAGCAAATCAAAACAGCATTTAATACAAAATTATTGCATCCAAATTAAAAACAAAACAAAAATATGTAAACAGTATGTATTTAAGACAATAAATACTACAACAACATTAAATTATATAGTACTTATAAAATATTTATAATAACATTTGCAAACATTGCACGTTGGGATGAGAAATCACACTAAATCACTGCTTTTAATGTATACATTTATAAGTATTTATAAAGAACTATGAAGAATAAGTACTTACGCGTCAAGATCGTATTTTAGGGAAAGAATCAAAATAATTATGTTTGGGGATTAAGCAATGAGATATATGCTTCAGGCTTTGACTGTCAACTTAGAGAGTAACATATTTCAGATTTATAACGATCTTCTTTTAAGATCACTGCATATGATGTGATCTCATTAAACTAATTCAAGATTGATTCATAGGTGTTCCACTTTTACAGTTTTCCTTTTTTTACTAAATGATCTTCAATACATAAACTTTTAAAGATTAGATCATTCCACGGCATATTGCTTTTGTCATCTTTATCAAACTTAATACCGTTATATATTACTCTAAGAATTAGCCGACGTTTTAATCGATATAAGATTATCAACATGGAGTTTAATTAAACCATTAAGATTTTTTTTGTATATCACTCCATACAATGCAATCTCTTCAAACAGAAATACTCTACAATTCTTATTTCTAAATTATTACTTCATCTAGCAAATGATCATCAACATCAAAGATTCTTTGAGTTTATATTTCAATATCGATTTAAATGACTTCGTAAATCGAAACAAAACTTTGCAAAAATCTGTTACTTCATTTACTGGACTTTCTTTCTAAATGATAATATAAACAATGCTAGATCAATGTAATCAAAAATATGGATGATTCTCTAGTTCTCTCTTACATTCGCGCATAAGTAAGATCCTTTTTATTTTGACAATATTAAGATATTCGCTTTAAAGCCATCCCAGTCTAAGAGGATCAAAGTTTACTTAATCTAAGCTATCCTAGAT
Source organism: Lucilia cuprina (assembly GCF_022045245.1). Classification (NCBI taxonomy): domain Eukaryota; kingdom Metazoa; phylum Arthropoda; class Insecta; order Diptera; family Calliphoridae; genus Lucilia; species Lucilia cuprina. The sequence continues at coordinate 5,198,160 of NC_060952.1, read as the reverse complement.
GTCCGAGTCTATGTCTATAAAAGCTTATTATTGAATTACATTCCCAAAAACAACTTGAAGGTGTTTTTGCAGCTATTGTTCTATTAGAATTGATATAGATAAGATCTAATCAAATAAATCAAGATTTCCTTGATGTTTGTAATAAAGACCTAATATATTAGATTCTAATCTATCCGAGTCTAATCGGTAGATATCAAAGCTTGATAACTCAACATTTTCATTAACAACTTTAAAGTGCTTTTGCAATCTATTAGACGATGTAAATAAGATCTAATCAAAAAATGATCCTTTAAAGAGACTCGATCGATGCCGTGCCGTTAACTGCTTTATACTGCCTTTTCAGAATTTATTCTTTAAGAGTTTTTCTAGCTGAGATCTAATCAAACGAATTTAAGATTAGTTCTTAAGAAAGTGATCATCAAATAAGATTTGTTCAAAGCATGTTAACATACTGTTTATGAGATGTAATCAAAGGAATTCAAGATGGTTCTGAAGTAAACGATCATTAAAAGAGACTTGATCTATGTCGTAAAACATGGATGGTTTACTTAACCATTCAAACATAGATCTGTAAAAGTTGCTTTATTTTAAAGTAATTATAGTTCCCGATGGTCGGTTCGTCTTCAAACTATAAACCACACCTATATACGATCGGTAATAAGTGGTACAGTAATTTAAGACATATTTTGGAACATCTCAGCCTTGTGCATAAGAGAAAGAAACTATTCTTAGATCATTCGTTCAAGACTCAACTTTAGAACGTTACTGCAAATCATTGGAGAAAGAAAAACAAATTACATGATACATATTTTGAAATAAAACTGAAGCAATGTGATAATCTTCTTCTGGAACTCAATGTTCGAAGGTTCTTCTCATTTAACAAACTTTAAACATTCATCTAAAACCGGAAATATATGACATTTTCAAATGGTTACCATTTAAATACTTGATCTTAATGGATCTATTTTCTTTAGGATAATAATTTTATTTGTAAAATTATCATTTAATCGCTTTTATTTACTTCACCGCCCATTCACCAAAAAGCTTTCATCTCATCTCAATATTTTTTTTTTTTTTACTCTTTTTCTGTAAAATTTTTATGCTTTTGTATTCTTAAACTGCACTTAAAATATAAAAATCAAAATATTTTAAAACTAATGCACAAATTGGCGTAGAAACTACGGCACCAATAAGTAAAAAGAAATTGTGAATTAATTATAAAACTTTGACAATTAAAAGTTTTAAAAGCTAAAGACAAAAGTTAGAACGACCCATATTTCTAAAATAGATCAGCGCTCTGAATGGATCAGATATTTTGCATGAGAATTGCTTTTTACTCAAGAAGTGATTAGTTCTTTCAATTAAGTATTTCTAGAATGAGTGCAAAATATATGCACTTTAGACTATTAAATAACTACTTTGGAACTAGTTATATCCCTAATACTTAAGAAGCTAATTTCTAAAGCTTTAATCTCTTAATACTCTTTAAAAAAATCTTCTGTTTAGGATATTTTGATTAAACAAATTATGGATGCATGATGATTGTATTGAATTAAAAGATCTATGTTTAAAAAAATTTGGTGTCTATTTAAGATTTTCTATATACATACATCGGTAGATCAGTACTATATATATAGAAAATATATAAACTTACTAATTTTATATTAATTTAATTGTCTTTATATGCATAGGAGTTCAGTACCAACTTTTCAGATATTGTAAGTGTCTGAAGAATCTAAAATGCGTTTTAGTCATATATCGGGAAAGATTACTGTGTGAAATGATTCAAAAACAACATTTTCCAAATATTTATGTAACAAATCGCTCAATTTGAAACATTAAAGACTGGGTATGAGCATATTTTTTCAAAAATCTTTTAAGTCCAATCTTATATAGGCAATGTCTTCTAATATTCGAATAACTTTATCAATCATACGGCTTCACTTAAACTAAATTCCGAAGTTTTCTTTAAAACCGGGAAAAAAAACTCTTTAACATTTCTATCGAACTTTCTTTGCATATGATTTCAATTAAATTGAATCTCTATAATACATAATAAGAAATACCAACAAAACTTTTGTCTACTATTTCTTACAGTTGTGTGTATGTATGCGTGTTTACTTGTATCTATGTTGAATGCATTCATATTCCTACAGTGAAAGCTCTCATAACAAGACAATATTTTTTTAACAAACCTTAATAAAACAATAAAAAAAACACACGAAACTACAAATATTGTTGGCAAAATGTTGATGGCTGGAAGATGTACATAGAATAGAATAGAACTTACACAAACACGCTCTTACAAAAATGTACGATATGTAAGTACAGGGTCCTGATATGAGAGCTTTTAGCTGTAAGAGCTTAATAGCTTAATAAACAAATAAAGAGTATTTACAAAAAAATATTAAGCACCTTAAAATTGTACACTTAAACGCAGTTGAACAAAATTTAAACCAAATTGAATTTTACAGGTCTTTTTTTTTTGTCACTCACCTTCACTCATATTTCATTCACTTAAAAAGTCTCAGAGCGTAAAGTTAATTGGGAGTTATTTTTTTTTTTAAAAAAACTTAAACATTTTTAGAATAAAACATAAAACAACAACAAAAATCAAAAAGCAATGCACCTACAAAAAGCATGTTTTTTAAATGTATTTTACATTTTTTTTATAAATTTTTAATATTTCTAATATTTTTCTCTTTCTTTTTTGGCCGATTTTAAGGTTCCAACAACTTGAATAAAAGCTCCGATTTGGATATAATATTTGGCGATAGCCAGCCTGTCTTGGGCAATGGCAAATTTACCCGTTCTGGCGGTTCACTCTCCGATGCTGAATTGATTTTCGGCACTCCCAGTTCTGCCTACAAAACCGATCGTTTTGGTACTTCCAAGAGTATGAGCGTAACATCTGATCGCACCAGCAGCAGTTATGGCCAATCGAATAGCAGTGCTAACAACTATAAAATCTATGGGGGCATACAAAATGCCGCCTTTAGTGATTTTAGTGATGCTAAGAAAAGCGACAGTCAGAGCAGTATACCATCGTATAATAGTTGGAGAAATAGTAGCAAACATTTAGAGGAAGAAGATGATTTAGATTTAAAATAAACATACAAATATTAAACATTAACAAAAATAGTTTAAAAATTAAAGAAATGTTACATAAGAAAAAAAAAACCAAACACAAAACCAATATTAAACGTATTTAAAAGTAAAGAAAATTAATTAAAATAATGTTTTATTGTTACTGTTAATGTCATTAAGAATAATTACAAGCGAAAATACATACATAAACATAGAACATCATTATTATTATTCATATACATACATACATACTAATATATTTAAAAGAATAAACAAGAACTATTAAGCAAATAGAGTAAGAACAACACTTAAGCATTAATGCTCTTTACTTCTTCTCCCGTTTTCTTTTTGTGTTTTAAAACACTGATCGGCAAAGAGCTTTGTTAAGAGCTTTCTTGTACTCACACACATGTGTAAAAAACAAACAAAAAAACAATAAGAGAACTTATTTTTTACTCTCTGCCGATGTAGGTTTTAAAACAGTCAACGACAAAGAATAAACATTTAGCTCTCTGACTACACCTGAAAACAGGGAGTAAAGAGAGCTTAACATAACTAGTACTGTTTGTTTGTTAAAAGAGAGTTTTATTTCCTTTTTTAATATACTCTCTTTATCTCTCACTAACTCACTCACTTTCTCTCTCTCTCTATCTGTCTCGAACTCATACGGAAGCAACTACTTATCGCCTCTAAAGTTTCCTGGTTTCATGAAACATTTGTTCATGCAAAATATAATTAAACTTTATGTTTTTAATTTCTTAAGTTAATAACTTAACAAATATTGATATGTATTAATTATTTAAAAATAAATAAAAAGAATAATTTAATTAATTGTTGATGAATGACGACAAAAACAACTTAGTTAAATATTGCACTTTATAATTGTTATACAATAGTGAAAAATAAATAATTAAAAAAACAAGAAGCATAAAATGTTAAGGATTTTATATTTTATTATATAAAATTCTGGCTTTAATAATGGGAATCATTGTGCTAAATAAGAAAAAGATAATAAAGCGTTCTTTTAAGGCGCAAATCAAAGTAAATGTTGGCTTATTAAAAATACCCCAAGCGCTTAACACAATTGAGGCGACAAACAATAAAACTGAAAGAAAAACTTTTAACGTAAACTTAAAACAAAACTTTAAAATCTGAACTAAGTTTCAATATATAATATTCCTTTAAATATATTCTCGTAAAATTTAAATTCTCCTCATCTGATCTTATAACTCTCCTCCATTTTATCTTAATGTTACAAAACTAAATTTGAATAATAAATTACTTTTCAATAATTCATTTAAAACATAAAAAAACCTAAAATATCTTCTATATATTCTACCAAATTTTGTCGCCCGTTGCTTTAATTGTGTTTCTAAATCACCACCAATATTAAAAAAAAACAATGTAAACGCACTTAGCTCGAACTGCACAAAATAATTAAATAATTAATAATAAAAAAAAACTGCGATAATTAAGTTGAGCATTAAATATTTTGTGTTAAGCATTAAAAAATAATGAAAAACTCCTGACAATGTTATTTTAAACAAATAATTTTAATAATACAAAGTTAAACTAATTTAAAACAAATATTCATTTTCAATCTTAATAAATCGTATAATTTTAACAAAAAAATTACTAAAGAATTCATAAAATGTCATAATAAATAAGGTAAAACTATAAAATAATTTTCTTAAAATGACTTATTAAAAATTTAAGTATAATTATCTTAAGTTTAACAGCTAAAAACTATTCTTGATCTTAACTATGATTAAGCATCTTCTGGAGAAGCATATTGAAACTTCCCTATTCACAAACATTTATCAATGGTTTATAGAACAAATTTTGTATGAAAATTTAATTTATAAACCTTTGATAAAAGTTTATGAATAAAACACAAAATGTTCAAGAACTTTATGTTTTAAAAATTTTAAGCTTTTCTGGATGAATTTAACAAATATCTACGATATTTCTTTTAAGATCATAGTTTATGCATTTATCCAGATTACGCTTTTTTATCCCGTTCATAGAACTATATTATGGGTCCACTAATAAGTCATTTCTTAATGCTTACTAAAGGTTCTTCTTTAAAAGCTTTACCACTTTAAAAAGACTTGCATTTTAAGGACTCAGATAGTAACTGAATAATCCGCAAGGTATTGACCTTTAACCCCAATCCAGCTTAAAAGAGTCAAAACACAAGCTCCTTACATTCGATGTTTTTAAAATGTTCTTTAAAAATATCATCAGGACTTTTCCATGTTATGAGATTATTCAATCTGTAAACAATTTTCTCTGTCCATTAAAAAGTCTTTTTTTGTAAAGCTTCACAACGTCTAGTAAGGTTTGCAATGGAGAACTTCATCAACCGCAATGAATTGAATTTTAATCGCAATTCACTTTTAAGATTATCACAATCAAGTCACAAATCGCTTACTTCCGTTTATGGAGTCTTTAAGTAACTGTTTAAATGAAACAAGGTAAATTACAAACCATAAAAAGTCAGAAATAAAATCAACAAGACTTTTTCATCTCAAGAGGTTTCATAACAATAGTTTGGGTCCTCTAGTAAGTCTTTTCCAAAAGCTGGAAAGATTTGCATTTTAAGGACCTAGATAGTCTCCAAATTATTAGCGAAGAATTGAACTTCGTACTAGAGTTCTGCTCTCCTCCAGCAAGACTTTTTCAATAGCCTTTTAAATGGCTAGAGTGATTGGCATTTTAACTCATAAGTTGTACGAGGACAAATCGCCAGTCCCTGGTATTCGATATTTGACTTTTTCTCATTTCACTGAAACGTCACATATTATGTTCCGAAAACGTCTGTAATGTGAGCATACTAAATCAATATCAGTATCCCCTTAAGTTCTTAAGTTTAACTTCAATATATTTCTCCCACTTTAACTGATCACTCGGAGACCTTAAACATTATTCACTGATACACCAGTCTAGAAAACTTTTAAAATAATGATCAAATATTTGGCAGAGTATTTCAAGATCACTTAATGTCAAATATCATTGTAGTTTATTGCTTGAAACAAGTCATTCCTAAAAGTTTTCCAACGTATAAAAGTTAGAATATGAATTTTTCTACAGCGCTGATTTTTACAGATTCTTCCATTAGGTTTTAAGGAATCATAAGAACATACGATCTGGATCAAGTTACAAATAAACAACTTTAACCAAGATCACTTACATAATTAATTGATCATTTTGATCTTTAAAAATGTAAATCTGTTATGTCTGCTTATAGAAAGACGTTATTCACATTAACCTTTATAAATAACATTAACCAAAATGGCGTTTCTATAATCGTCGATTCAGTTGCATACTTTGATCATAACAGTCATGTTATCAGGAACTAAAGATTCTTAACCATTTCAATATTAAGGAAACGATCTGAGTTTTCAAACATGATTTGACCCGACTACCCTTTACTACTATAAAGCTTTCTATTCTTAAATCAAACGATCCAAAAGTTCTTCGCGGAGAGAAAAAAATATTTTTCAAAATCAGCTGTTAAAACTGTAAAATAGTTATGAATTTGTTTGTGTTTGTTGACGATTGACCGGCACCACTGTATGACATTCAAAACTTTCTGTTTTTTTAAGTTTTCTCTCTTTTATTATATAAATATAAATATATAAATATAAATATTATTAAGCCTAAAAATATGCCACATTTTATGAATTCCTTAACTCAGCAAATACCTTTGCCAAGCAAAAATTTTGAAACTAATTAATTCCCTTAATGATTATTAAATATTATTAAAGAAAAACATAATACAACAACTACAAGCAAACAAACATTATAAACAATAATACATTATATACTAAATACTACATACATAAGTTTAGTAAACATTAATATATACATATATTATTAAAACAACAACAAGAAAAAAACTTATTATTATATACAAACACTTAATTGTTAACAAAATAAAAACCAACAAATTATACTCCAACATGAGACACAAAAAAAAACTATTTAAAATTAAACAACAACAAAATACCATGACAATATACTCTAAAAAAAGACAACAAAACGATTATAAACAACAACAAAATATGATTAAAGAAATGAAATTAAATAAAAAAATATATAAATAAAAATGCTGAAGAAAGAATAATCTTTAAAATATATTTAAAAACTAATTTAATAACAAAAATACATTAGACAAACAATAATAATAATATTAATTAATTTAAATCTAAAAACAAAAATAAATTATTAAACATTAATTAAAACAAACAAAAAAACCGAAGCAATGTTTAATAATTTCTAAAATCTAACTAATTTATTATTAAAAAAAAACACATTCAACTAAACATAAATAAAAAAATAATAATTTTTAATAAAATTTATTATACATTAAAATGAATTATATTATATTAAACAATATTACAAATATTATAATTATTATTATTGTATAACTTAAATAAATTATATGGCTATGTGTTGTAATTGTTTTTTTGTTATATTTTGAAAAAAAAATATTTGTTAGCAAATTCTTTTAACTCAGCTTATTTTTTTTAAAGAAATATACATATTACATACATACAAACAAACATAAATAAATTATTTTAAATTTTAGTTAAATATATTTGTTAACAAAAAAAAATAATATTTATAATTAAACATTAAAAAATATGCATTAAAATATATACTTATTGGTTTTAAAACAGGAATTAAACTGGAGAGTTCTTTTTTTTCAATTTTCAACAATTTTTTAGGTGCTAAAAAACATTGGAAAAAGTTAGGTTATGTTAGAACTCTAAACTGTTTATATATAAAGGGTATTATTCATAAACTTTTATCAAAAGTTTATAAATCTAATTTTCATTCAAAATTTGTTCTATACACTATTAATAAAAATTAATGAAGCAGGAAAAATTTGACTTTGATGATAAAATGGAATTAATTTTTTAAATTTTTGAAATTATTTTTATGAAAACATGAGAAGAATTCAAACTTCTTGACATTATTAGAAAAACTTAATTCTGGGTTTCGACTTTTTTCAAATTTTGTTCCCTTTTGTAATTATACCCTTCACCTTCGTGAGAAGGGTATATATAAGTTTTTCATTCCGTTTGTAATTTCTATAATATAATTTTCCGACCCTATAAAGTATATACATTCTGGATCCTAATAGATAGCGGAGTCGATTAAGCTATGTCCGTCTGTCTGTCTGTTAAAATCAATTTTCTGAGGACTACAGATATCTTCGAGATCCAAATCTTCAATAATTCCGTCAGACATGCTTTCGAGAAGTTGAAAATCAGCAAAAGCGGTCCATAAATAACTGAGATATGGGTAAAAATCTGAGAGTACCTCGGAAAATTTCCTCAACAAATTATAAATAAAAGCATAAAAACAACAACAAGGAGATAAAGCAGTAATATGTTAGTAATACAACTCACATTTGTTTGAGGGCGGTAATACAGTTTTACGGTGGTAGTACAGTACAACGGTTAATATTTCTTTCTGCTACAGTTTATATTTGTTTGTGTATATTATGTGTGACATGTGTGCAGAGATACAAAATAAATAAAAACTGTTCTTTAAAACATACTTGGTGAAGGGTATATAAGATTCGGCTCAGCCGAATATAGAAATCTGACTTGTTATTTGTCTAAAATGTTTGGAAACATTACTAGAGTATTTTTAAAAGACAAATCATTGAGCTAATCCAAAACTTCTTCTGGAATTTTGGAGTGTTTAGAGTATTAATACTTCGGTAGAATCAAACCACTGATGTAGAAAATGTAATCAAATATTAGATATTAACCATATAACATTGATCTGTAATTGAATTGCATTATCCAAAGTTAGGACAAATACCAATTTCTTGAAATGAAAGTGCAAGTACACAACACGCGTTTTACGCTTTTTAAACTGCAAGTTACGCACCACGCGTTATTTTGATCTTTCTTTTAATGTTTTTATACCCTACGCCAATTTAGTGGGGAGGGTATATTGGGTTTGTGCTGATGTTTGTAACATACAAAAATATTCCTCCCACCTTAAAGTATGCCAATCGGATTAGAATTGTTTTCTGAGCCGATGTCCCTCCGTCTGGCTGGCTGTCCATGTAAACCTTGTGCGCAAGATAAAGTTCGCAATTTTCATGATACTCTTTTTTGGCCCAAGGACGAAGCCTATTGAAAAACCGGACCATTATTTCGCCTAGTCCCCATACAACCGTACCCCCCTGAATAGGGCGTTTGGGCTCAAAATTAAGTTAATGTTCTACTATGTCTACAAAAGTCGGAAAAACTTAGTTTTATAGAACTTTTAATGACATTACCGATTTTTTTAAGGATAGGCCCATATTTTCCCCTACTCCCCTTTGAGTCCTCTTGTAAAAACTCTCTTTTTTGCAAAAATAGCATACTGAATGATGTAGGGTATTATATAGTCGGCTATGCCCGACTATACATTCATACTTGTTTAACACAACTACTGTTTAAAAAGCCAGAGTTTTAAGCTTTCCTTTAAATGATTAATATATTTCTTTCATTGTTCATATTAGGCCAATTTTACACGATCACACATGTAATGTGATCTGTGTAGAAGAGTACTGATGGGATCGTCTAAACGCAATTTGTAATGATATCATCACACATTAAGAGAGAATACGGATGGAAAATTTGACACTCGTATGGCCCTCTACATTTTTGAAATGATTCAAAAAACGAGCAGGTCGCATTAGATCAGAGATGTATTTTTATGTAAACACATACAAAAAAATTTAAACAGCTGTTTCCATCTTACTTTGTTATTGTTTTTTACCAATCGTTTCATTAGACTTAACGTACGTAAAGTGTGATCATGTGAAGTGCTCTTTATTATGTTTTTATTCTACACAACCCTGATCAGCTGCCAATGCGTCTGCCGCGAAAAGTTTAGCAACTGTAAACTTTTTGTGTAAGTTAAGAATCAACTATCAACTAAAATATAATAAATTTCACCAACAATAGAATAAAAATACTCAAAAAATAAACAAAAACTAAAAATTTTGATTTTTTAAAACAGTAGTATTCTAAAAAAAACATTAAATAAAAAATCAAAATGACGCAAGGTGTGTAACTTGCAGCTTGTAAAGTGCAACAAGTTTAAAAGCGTATCTTTAAGATGTATAATTAATGTAAGTTAAAATGATTTTGAAAATATGTATAGATTTATATGGGAGCGTTAGGTCCAAATATGTTACAATTTATATATTAGAACCTGTTTTAAGAAAACACTTTGTATAGGGACTTTAAGAAATATTAAGCTGATTTCGAGTTACATTGATCATTTTTCAGCAGACAAATGTCTATGGTGGGAATTTTTGAAATGACAACCTCCAGACCAGTAGACTACCATGGAACCGCATTGAAATAAATTTGTACATAAATTAGCTTTTATATATTATTCCTAACTTGCAATACCATATAAGGAGATAAAAGGCTTTTTAAGGCATTATTTTAATACGACGATGTCATTGAAGGCAAATACTTGCAAGTAATTAAAAAACGTGATGACAACGTTGCGTTGTCAACATTACATAGTATTGTCATACGTATGATCATAAGAACTTTGACAACATCCGTTGAAAAATTATAAACAATTCGGTATCAGTGTATATATTTTTTCCCTCTGTGTAGATCGTATTAGACTATTCCATACATTTTAAAGGCTATAGATAACTTAATGGACTAGTTTATAGTCAAAATATTGGACTAATCTATTGAATCTATTGAATTTTATTATTAAAAAGAGATTTTTATATGAAAAACTATAATCGGTTTCCAATTGAAAATGAGCAAAGATCAGTGATCAATTAAATTTTCTATAAAAAATAGAGTTTTTATAAAAAAAAAGTCCTAAAATGATCTTGAAAGTCAACTATTAAACTTTAGCGCTCTAATTGAAACATATTTGAAATGTGTAATCACTTTTATATTCTAACAAAAGTGGTTTTTTAAATCATAATCCTAAAATCATTAAAAAACTATTTGTCCAATTCACAATCGATGTCGTATCGTTGTAGCGTTGTATGTGATAAAAATTATTTAAATAAAATTTTTTGAAACAGAAACAAATCAATAATAAAAAAAATCACGACATACAACGATACAATCGTACAACACTGATTATAAATTGAACAATTGTTATTGAAAAAACTAAAAATCTGTTATAACTTTTCCAACAAAAAGGGCATCATTACATGGGAAAAACATAAAATCGGTCGTAGATCTTTTAAGAATAAGATCTAAGATTAATTAAATTTTCTATAATTTTTTCAACTGAAACATAAATCTTCGATCACTAAAAATTTTCAAAATTAAATATTTTCCAGAATAAAAACCAATTAATTCCTGTTAAAAAAACATATTTAAAAAAATTGAAAATTAAAAGCAATAGCATCATAATGACAACGAAATGCTTCTAATATTAATTAAACTAAAGATGCTTTAAATAAATGAATTGTTTTACATTAAAAATAAAATTATTATAAACTAAACAAACTACTGCTAAAATCAAATATTATTAATTTTTAAGAAGAAAAAAAAAGAAAATTTAACAAAAAATAACTAAAGCACACACATACATATAAAAACAAACATATTCATTAAATATTGATTTAAAAATAAAAAAATATATATATTAAATAAATTTTGTTATGTTGTTTAAGTTTGTTTTTTGCTTAGTTAAATTTTATTTCCAAGAAAATAAAAACAAAAAAAAAACTATAATATACTAAACTAAATATTTAGATATGAAATGTTATAAACCAAAAATAAATAAATTATTAATATTATAACAAATACATAAACAAAATAAATATTAATAAAAATATACAAAGATAAAGTCTAAAAAAAACAAAATAATATATGTAACTAACAAAAACTATATTTATATTTAAACAAAAAAATATATATATTATAAACTTTTTAATGTTTATCTTCTACTAAATCTATGTTAATTGTTCTTAAAACAAACAAAACCAAAATGCAAATTTCTGCATTAAAAAAAAATTAAAATAATTTAAAAAATAACAACAAAGAAGAAACAAAAAAGACCGACAAACAAAACTTATATACAAAAAAAGAAAAAGAGAAAAAACAAATTTAAATTTAAAACCAACATCATGATCATCATTACATACTAATTATAATTAAATGAATAATTTAGATCATTGACCAAAAAACAAAAACCCAAACAACCTACTCGTACTTACAAAATGAAAATCATACATAATCATCATCAACTTCATTATTATTAAAAAAAAATCATATATATATAACAATTAACTATCATCATCATTATTATTCTTATTATTCTTACTAAAACAACAAAAATCTAAAATTATATATTTCATAATTGAAAACAGACTTTTATTCAAATTTCTCAACACATCATTTCAATTTCCTTAAACAAAATAGAAAAAGAAAAGCTTAAATTGCAATTTCCAAGTCTTCTAAGAAAATATTGCAACATTTAACACATTTCATATCTTTTCAGACAGTTAGACAGCCCCTTAAGGCAATGACTTTTTTTAATCAACTTGATGTAATTGAAACGTTTAGGCAAACTAAACATTTGCATTTGATTAGATATTTCTACATTAAGCTCTTCTTTTTATAAACTATTAATATTCTTCTAGATATCTATGTATTACTCAGCTATTCTTTGGTTTTTTCTTAAAAAGTTTTTTTTTTTCATTTTGGATTTCACTCAATTTATTATAAACAAACTTCTCAAATAATCATATTTATTATACAATAAAGAAACAAAAATAAACAAAATAAAATATGTACTAACCTAAAAAAAATATTATAAAAAATAAAGTGTTAAAATATAAAAACAATAAAAAAATGTGTTTTATTTTTTTTTAATTTTTTAATTAGAAGTCTAGTGAAGAAATCGATTTAAATTTTCTTTAAATTAAATGGATTATTATATGAAAAACTTAAAATCGACTGTAGATCCTTTAATTGCTCTTCAATAGATGAACGCTCATGCTAGACGTCAGAAACATAAAAGTTAGTTAGTTAGTTAGTTAGTTAGTTAGTTAGTTATTTAGTTAGTTAGTTAGTTAGTTAGTTAGTTAGTTAGTTAGTTAGTTAGTTAGTTAGTTAGTTAGTTAGTAAGTTAGTTAGTTAGTTAGTTAGTTAGTTAGTTAGTTAGTTAGTTAGTTAGTTAGTTAGTTAGTTAGTTAGTTAGTTAGTTAGTTAGTTAGTAAGTAAGTAAGTTAGTTAGTTAGTTAGTCAGTTTTTCAAATTCAAAAAAATACACCTAGGTCTCTATATATCCTGTGGTGCGCTCTTCAACCAGTACTTAGAAATCTAAACCAACATTCACGGTCTACCAGGGTAAAACACTAATCCGTTACAACCACACTTGTATTTCCGCTTCGGCACGACCCAACTCTCAATGGCCCACAAATTACAACAGCTGTATTAATCGGAAGTTTTTCTCCAGGAAGTTACAACCAAATTGTTACAACAACAAATATTGTGTGTTTTACTTTTAAAAACTATAATAAACTAAGGATGGGTTTCTTACTACTCAGCTAAACTAGTCTTAACTAACTGTTAGATTAAAATTGGAACAAATATAGGCGGACTTTAATCAGCGATTGTGTTTTTCAGTTTTAGATTTATGTTCAGTTAACTTTGTTAGTATTGCCAACTTTTCACACAAAAACATAAACAATGAACAGCTGCTTTTTGCAAATAATACTTTTGTAAAATGGAAAAAACGGAAATGCATTTATTTGCAATTAAAGATATAAGGTACCTTAATATGTAATCCGTGCAGTTAAAACTTAATAAATAATGGAAGATTTTAAAAATTTATCAATTAATGGATTCTTATGTGTATAAAAATATCCTCCATGATGTTTTGCACTCGTATGCAGTTCTCTAAATGTCAATTAAATGAAAATATTATCAGGACATTGACGGAAATCGGCTTATATGTTAGGATATAACATAGTAGCAATCACTATATTTATTTAGGAGTTTGTGTCGAAGATTAGAGTTTTTTAATATTTTCAGAAAAAATAACTTTCGGCAAACAGGAACTTATCTTCATGTTTAACATCAGAGATTTCTCTGTGTGTATCTCAATCAAAAAACTTCAAAATTAAGAAAATGACGTACGTAAGTGTGAATGAAGAAAAACCAGAGAGCTCTTAAGGTGGCTCTTCGCGTACATATGCTATAGATACTTAAAAACGCTCTTAAGAAAGTAACAAGAATCTGCTAAAATTAACTGAATATCGTTAAATAACGCTCAAATTTAAAAACAAATAAAAGTTCAAAAGTTCAAAAGTTTACAAAAAAAAAACAGTCAATACGCATTTTATTACAGATAAGGATTAAAAAAAGATTATAAAAGTTTAAATTTTTTTATTCCATCAGGATACTTTATGTCTAATTTTATATTTCTTGATTTAATAATTCAGAAAATGAAAATGTGTATAACGAAAGAGTACCTCAAATTCCACTTTTTTAAAAAGTACTAACAACTTTAGTCTTATAAATTGTTTTACATCAGGATTGTTTCCCATGAATAATAACAAAAATGTTCCAGAAAGTCCTCTTATATAGATATGCTGGGTGTTAAAGTTAAAAAACGAAAAAGTACCATAAAGTGCAGGAAAGTTTTTTTCAAAATTCAAATAAAAAAAAAATCACCTCATAGTTTAGTTTTTAGGTATCACTCCGATTTTGACAAAAGTTTTCAAAACGAAGTTTGTCACTATATTCTACAACCCAAAATTTAATTTTAAAGGATCGGTTCATAATTAACATTTTTGAAGCAATCTAATATGAATGGTAATTAGATTGCTTCAAAAAAATGTTTCTCTGTCAAACTTTATAGGTATGAAGACAATAAGACACGCTTTTAGAGTTCAAGAAATCCCATGCGGGGATTCATGGTATTAATTTGTCAAGATTCCAAGAAAATTATTTTAATAATTCCCGGAAAAACTATAAATCTTTCATTACCAAATAAGAGGTTAAAATGTTAAAAATAGTTTAGAAAATAAGTTAATGTGAATCGTATATTTTCCAGAAGAAGCTGACTAATGAATAAGAAAGTCTATATGTAACGCATTCTTAATACGACGTCCTTAGACCACTTTTAGGTAATCAGAAAGATATAAAATAATCATTGGAAAGTATGTTAATAGGTAAGTGGTTCTAATTGAGAGTCATTAACATGATTATGGTGGATAATTTGTTTAAGTTCAATAAATCTTAGAAGATTTCATTTCACTCATTCTATGAAATTCTATAAATCTTGGACCATATAAAGCCTTATGGCTGATGTTTATATTTAATCTTTCAGATTATAAAATAATTAAACTTAAACCTAATAACTATGTAAATCTTGACAATAAATGCTAAAGAATAAAGGTTCATTTTTTGAAATTAATTTTACTGCTGGTCGTTATCGAATATTAAATATATCTTACTTATTCCAATCTTTTTGCAAAATATAAAAACCTTAATTGTTACCAAAAACATACAAACACTTATTTATAGAAAACTTTAACACAAAGCTGAATTAAAATTTTGTGATAACCACAATAACAGTTGCTGTAACTGTAACTGCAGCTAACCTATTTTTCTAGCGGAAACGGATATCCGTAGATTTTGGATTGAACATTGAACTGACCTTGAAAACTGCTAGTAACCAGGACAGTTTGGTTTAGTATTTTTTTCGCACAAAATCAAAGACAAAATCAATGATGAATTTATCTACAAAATGTAAACAATATTTTTGTAATAAAGAATAAAAAGAAACCGAAAACAAAATTTAAATAAATGAAAAATTTAATTAAAATTTTGCACAAAAAGTGATAGAAATTTAAATAACTATAGACAAGGATATACAAAACAAACACCTGGAACTACAACATAAGTAAATGTCTATATAAAACAGTATATAAAGGTCTATATAACACCAACAACCTTCCAGTTTAAAAGATTTTTAACCAATAACAGCTAACCAAATAAGTTAAAGCCTGCGCAGTAGGCAATTTAATTGAAATAAGCAACGCCTCCCAAATGTATGCTATAAATCTTAAAACAAGCAAAAGTATGCAATAAATCTTATCAAAGCTAAAAACACTACAAGAATTTTTCAAAGACTTTAGTAGCGGCGTGGATTTTTCTTATAACAGTTCGATTTGGGAAATATTGCTTTAATAAATCTAAAAACAAAAAATTAAAAGTGAAATTTATATAAAAAACATATTTAAAAATAGTTTTTTAAAAAAATGGTACGATTTTTTAAGAGTGATTTTGTTTTTATTATTTTAAAATAAATAATTGTTTAAAAATAAATTTACAAATAATTGGAATCGAAAAAAAAAACTAATAATTAAGTTTAACCATAACTAATGGTATAGCCCATGTTCTCCATTAAAGTTTCTTTGATGGCTGGCTGTAAAGCTCTTTGCATATAAGTGGTCAAGAGACCCCTTACACCCATGGAAAACAATTTCTCCAATTCATTTCTCATAGCATCATTAACCTCTTCATGATCATTAAACATATTACCGCCGGTGCCAGTATTAGCGGAGAATATATCCGCAAATGCTCTGGCATCGGGTTGCATCATATCTTGTAGTTTATCATCCGCCACATTGAGGACATCATCATCGAAATTCATTTCATCATTAAAACGTTCGGCATTTACCGATTCGCGTCCATGGCGATAGGGATTGCTACGTTTAAAACGGAATTTTTGTCGATAGAAATTATCACCATTAGGATCGAAAAATTCCTGAGAACTGCTATCCGTCCACTCGAGTTCTTGATCTCTCATATTGGGCGGTATATAACCTTCGCTGCGTATATCGAATAACACCTCCGGGGGCAATGGAGTTTGTGCTGCAGCTGCCGGCTGCTGTTCATCCACAAAACTATAACGTCTTTTGGAGTTTTGTCTTAATTTTATACCTGTTGGTCCTAATAAATCCATTAAAAA
>NC_060952.1:5167820-5180941 GCF_022045245.1 Lucilia cuprina | reverse complement strand
TCGACTTCTCACCACTAATTTTCTCAAAACCTATGGGAATAGTGCGAAACTCTATGCCTGCATGCCGTAATCTTAAAATCATATTACATTTGCCTCCCGCAGGCTGCAATACCACTTTACCGCTTAACGTCAAATCGGGAAAAATAAGTCTCGTATCGAGTGTAGAATTTTCCGAACTAAATTTACATTTATCCACCTCCACCCAACGGGCAGCATTTTCATTTGGTAATCTCACTTTTAAATCCTCAACATCTACCCGGGCCACTGCTAAACGATGTGGCTGTCTTTGATTCTGATACTGAGTCTGAGTTTGTGATAGAGCAGCTTCAAAATCCAGCCTTGAATAGGGTTGATTATAATTACGATTGATATTTTTGGCATAATAACCACGATCATTGGAGGGATGATAGAAATCCTCTTCGGGCTCTTCGGGTTGCCCGTACAAAGAGTGATAGAGTGTATAGGGTGTTTGGGGAACATAGGAGCGTGATGATTTCGTTTGTATACTACGTCGTCTCATGTGTTCGAGGGCATTTTCTAAGCGATGTGAACAGCGCTGTGTATTGCGATAGGGTTGTGCTAAGGAAACTGTGAATTTAAAGGAGTTATTTATAAAAACGGTTTCAATGATATTATTTATTCTTTGGAAATTGTTTTGAAGTGAAAGTTCTATACTTATTAATCTATCGGCCGACTCTCATTTACCTTGACCCGTTCCTTCTGTCCGTTAAAGGACTTAAATCTTTAACGATCTTACCGCATTTATTACCACGATTTCTAAGGATTCTGATTAATGCTGAGTTGTATTACATTAATTTGAATATTAGGGTGAGTTACGGAATAGGGTCTTGGTCCAATTATGAAACAATGTTACAAAATTAAAAAGATTCAAAAACAAGTAATTTTTGTAGAATTTTTCAGTATTGCATTATTTTTTAACGATTATGATATGGATCCAAATTCATTAGACATTTGATAGACAGATTTATGTTCTTGAAAATAAAGTCAAAATTGGCCTAATTTTCTCTATTTTTACGATTAGGGTATGATAGTTCAAACCACTATTATGGGATCTTGGCGAAATCGTTGGCTGTCATTTTCCCACTACAACTCATCAATAGAAAATATTTGTGGACATTTTTCCGTTTAGGCGAAAAATATATACATTAGGTTTAGGGTTGCTTGCTAGTTAGCGAGTTCACTCGGAGGCCTTATGACCCATTGTAATAGCATTAGACTCGCCAATCACTTAAGTTAAGAGAATGTTTTCCCTCCCTAATTTCGTTGACTGCTTGTTTCCTAAAGTTCCCCGCGAAAACCAGCCGATATCTCTAATAAAACCCATTATGTTTACTAGTCACTCTTCTCTGAAACAATCCAGATCATGAAATAGAGATAGAGAATTCTGTGCTAGGCAGTAACATAGAAAAATATATACATAAGTATAGTAAAAACAATTTTGTGGATCTGGTTCATATATTTCGATTTGGTAAAAACAGATTGAGAAATCGATATACATCTCTCACGTACGTATCTATGTAGTAAAAGACTTCTATGTTGGTCCTTGATATATAACTGAATTATATTCAAATAGGGAGGACAGATATGGACAATTGGTGTACGTTAAGGTGGGCGTAGGATCAATATTTGGGACATTGCGAACATCGTAATGATATGGAAATAATCGGCAGGGTACAAATTTAGAGAAAAACTAAATAAAAAGTATATTTTAATCTCTGCCGGTACGTGGACATTGTTAGATGTAACTCGTTTCTAAAATTTCCGATTTGATGTATGGTCCTATCGAATTAATCCAAAAAAATTTGTGGTCAAACGTTTGTGAACATTTAGACAAGGGATCTGTAAAAACTGACAATGTTGCGTTGTCAATATTACATAGTGTTATCGTACGTATGTAAATAATTTGACAACGGAAGTTATTGAAACATTATAAACACTTTGGTGTCAATTTGGTACCAGGAGTGTATATTTCTTTTTTCCTCTGTTTACAATTTAGAACGCAATTTCACTTCGGGTCAAAGGTCAGATATTGTTTGCATAAAATAAACCATATATTCGGGTCAAAGGTCAGATATTGTTTGCATAAAATAAACCATATATTTTATGCTTTAGAAAACTTAGTCCAAAGTCGGGTTTTGGTATATTTTGGTCCCAAGGCATTTTACAAAATTGCTATAAATAGTCGGTTATATTATACCAATAAAATAATGCGCGATCCAGATACAAGTTACTGATTTATTAAAGAATCTTTGTTTTTAAATACATTTCAAAAAATAATTGTT
This sequence comes from Lucilia cuprina, assembly GCF_022045245.1. Classification (NCBI taxonomy): domain Eukaryota; kingdom Metazoa; phylum Arthropoda; class Insecta; order Diptera; family Calliphoridae; genus Lucilia; species Lucilia cuprina. The sequence goes on along the minus strand of NC_060952.1, from coordinate 5,178,638 downwards.
TCTTTTTATCCTTTCATACACTAAAACCAGTTTTAAATCACATTGTTCCAAAAAAACTTTCACTTCAAGAAATTTCCAGAAAAAAATTTTGCTTCAATATAATTTAAAAATTTTTCCCTTTACCTTTAAAAACTTGAATTAATAACAAAGTTAACACTAAATACAAACGTTTCACAGAACACAATTTAAAATTGTCACTACAAATATAACAATTTTTTCGATATTCTTTTAAACAAAACATTTTCCATGTACAACAATTACTAAAAACAAATTCCGTTAAATAAAATTTTTAAACTTTATAAATGCTCTTTTTATTATTATTTTTTCTTTCCGTTAAAAATTTGTTGTGTATTTTTTTTAAAGCTTTCAACCAAGTTAAACCGTCTTCAACTGCATCTATAGTTGGAATGTTTTGGGGGTACAAAATCATTTGTTACACCAGCGCCTCAAAGTAGTTCATTATTGTTGGCAGCACAATGATAATGATGATCACAATACCGCTTTTCTTTGATCGTTTTCTTTTTTTGGTTAAGTTGGTCTCTTTTTTTACGCTTTTACATTACAAATGTAAGACAGACGTTTTAGTTTTAGTACTTTGTCTTCGTTTTTTTTCGTCTTTTTCACCTGTTTTCTTGGTGAACCCCAGCGTGTCATTTGAATGTTCGTCAGTGAAAGTGTTTTCCATACATGAGTGATTTGCAAGAAGGGTGTCCCAAGCCAGAGAATGATATTTGTTTTAATTTCTTTTTGTTTGCTTAAAAATTCGTTATAATTTTGATTAAGATTTTAGAATATTTAAAAAACTAACCAGCAAAATCTTTACTTACCTGGTAAGTAGGCAAGTAATATTAGAGAAAATTGTAAGTAGTTACTTTTTGGGTAAATAACTACTTATTTTTGTTCGACGATGACCACAGAAAAATAGCTGGTTACAAATCTCATTACTCGACTTTTCCGGATTTAAAACTGGTTTTACAGTTATTTTTTATGTTTTCTAGACTATTCTCTTATTCAATGTCCCATTAAAACGTAACTCCATCATTATATCTGGAATGGTTTCCATACAAATGTAAATATCAACAATTCTTGAAAAAACTATATATATAATATATAGTACTATATAATTCCTTATTAGACATACGCTATAGACAATTGACTACAAGTTCTTTTCAAAAAAAAAAAATTACTTATTTATTGATAACGACAACTTATTACCAAGTAATGTATGAAATAACTACATTACTTACGATACTCATTACCAAAACTTAAAAATATTTTACTGGGTAGAAGCGTTTGTTAACGTCCGACCTATTATTTACAATTTAGAAAAAGTAGTCATTGTAAATCGCAAAAATTTACTTTATACGATATTTAGAAGTCATTGAAAGTTATGCTGTTATGTAAGTAAATACAATTGAAAGTCATTACCAAAATTTGCTCTGTATTAGTTAATAAGAATTTCATAAAATTTTTCTTTGAAATTTAGAAATTTAGAAGAGATTTCTATCAATTCTCTCCCAAAACAATTTTTAATAAATTCTCTCTTTTAAGAGAACTTTTTATCAAATCTCTTTTTAAAATAGAGATTTGTATGGTTTTTGTTTTTGCACGTGTGATCATCATCGGCTTACATGTCAGAAAATAACATAGTAGTTGATATTACATTTGTTCAGAAGTTTGTGTCGATGATTAAACATTTTTAAAATTCTCATTATTTAACTCCCTGATCGGCAAAGAGCTTTGTTAAGAGCTTTCTTGTACTCTTAGTTCAAACGGAAAGTCGACTTTTCGATTTTTTGCATTTTATGCAAAGTTGATTTTTCGTATTTTAAATAGTCGACTTTTTGACTATTTCCGACTTTTTTCGACTATTTTTTTCAAGTTTTTCCGACAATTTTAGAGTTTTTAACTTCTTTTCACTTTTTTTAAAATTTTAAACTATTTTTGATTTCTTCTACTATTTTAGACTTTTTGACTATTTTAGAATTTTTTTTCGACTATTTTTTTACTTTTTTCAAGCTTTTCCTACTATTTTAGAGTTTTTGACATTTTTTACACTTTTTTAAAATTTTAAAATAGTTTTGACTTTTTTCTACTATTTTCGAGTTTTCGATTTTTTCTGACTTTTATTTACAAAGTCTACTATTCGACTTTTTTTCATAAACGATAGTCGAGTTATCGACTTTTTTGGAACAAAAAGTCGTTTGTTTGATTATTCGAAAGTCGATGGAGTTGAGTATGGAGTTGAGTGTATTTAAACGTACAGTCTGGACTATAGCCTAAACAAAAGTCTAGGTTATAAAGAGGATGATAATCTTCAAAAAAGTCACTAAAAGACTAGGATCTACCGTAAAATCTGGCCTTTTAACAGGACTTTATTCCGGATCACAGTCTATACATACTGTAATCTGGACTATAATCTATTTATATTAAGAATATATTCTACAGTCTGAACTTCTTAAAATTTTCTTAAAATTAATTCTTAAAATTTCCTTTTAAGGGTCCCCCTTAAACTCATATTTAACAGTTAAATTTAACGTTATTTTGCATTTGTATTTTCTTCATTATATTTTGTTTGTGTCTATTTTTAAAACAAATAATTATTCCATGTGAAAATAATGAAATATTGTTGTACTAACATGTGTAAGTTATAAAAATTATAATTAGTCTATGTGTAGTACTCTCTCACCAAATAAATTGTGTTTCATTGTTTTATTGGATAATTTTTAAGGTGATGAATTTTGTAATCAATGCGTACTATATGAATTTGTACTGCAAAAATACAAATATGAATATTATTTATAAATACCAGTAGCAAAACTACATAATACACATAAGCAAAGATTAAATACAATGATAATGTAATGTTTTACATACAATTCAGTTCCCACTCGTAAAATGTGTGGAGAAGTTTCTCTCGTCAGCACGTACGTTAATGACATTTGCAACTTTAGGATGACTTTTTCGCTTAAAGTTAAAGTGATCAAGTGAGGTTGGTTTTCAAAAGTAAGCAATTAACTTTAGTTGCAGTGATTTATGGTCCTTCGTTCTTTGAATCTTTGCTATTATCGGATGATTGTGGTTTAATTAAAATTGATCTTAAAACATATTTAATCTTTGCACAATAATTACTTGATTTCATTATAAGAGAAATCTTCCTAATCTTAGCAAATCTTTGTTTGCCAAAAGTGTTTTTTTTTTTCTTCAATTAAATCATGTTTTTGTTTTTAATGATTGCTTTAAATCTATTAAAGAGAGAAACCCAAAAGAAAAATTAAACTAAACTTTGTACATTGTAATATTATCTTCAATCTGAGATGGTAAATTTCCCATGTAGGTAAGTGAAAAACTTAAATATACAGATTTTTAGTTACAGTGAGTGCTAAATAAAAATTAATAGTTTTTTGCACACGCATTTTGCTACAAATTTTTTAATAAACCTTTAATTGTTTATATACATGCAAGTGATTAAGTGAAAACCATTTGTTAAAAACTGGGTTTATTTCGAAAAAAAATAAATAATAAAAAAACTCTTACTTCACCAAATCTTGGAAATCTACATAGATATAGCAGGATTTAAACTTTACTACTATTTTTTTGATTAATTTCGATCTCATTAAGGGTCAAATCTCTATTTAATAAGTAATTTAGATAAGTTTCTCTTAAAGATAATTATCTATATTTTAAGAGAATTTTGGAACCATTCTGTATTTTATGAGAATTTTCGATTATTTTTTATATTTTAAAAGAAATCTTGATAGATCTCTCTCTCTCTCTTTAAAATGAATTATTGATTACGTATCTCTTTTTATTGATTACGATTTCTTGTACTCTTAATTTTACACGCATGGATGCTTACACATGTATAAGAAGCAATAAAACCAGTAAGAGAACTTATTTTTTACTCTCTGCCGATGTAGGTTTTGGAAGCATACGTACAAGTAAGAGAAAGAATAAAAGCTCTCTCAAATGCGATCATTGCTTTTCGCTGCTTTAAAGAGATTCTTTAAACTGAATTTTAGTTAAACATTGTTTAACTAAGAGAAAGAGTAAAATACAGCTCATTTGAGAGCTCATTGCTTTTCGCAACTTTAAAGCCTACATCGGCAGAGAGTAAAAAATAAGTTCTCTTACTGGTTTTTATTGTTTTTTTATACGCGTGAGGAATACATGCTTGTGAAATTAAGAGTGGAAGAAAGTTCTTAACAAAGCTCATTGCCGATCATCAGTCTACATCGGCAGAGAGTAAAAAATAAGTTCACTTACTGGTTTTTATTGTTTTTCATACATGTGTAAGTACACATGTAACTAGTGTGGACCAGGTCTAAACATCCTTACGTGTAAAATTATGAGTACAAGAAAGCTCTTTGCCGATCAGTGCTTTAAAGAGATTCTTAAACTGAATTTTAGTTAAACATTGTTTATGTGTGTACCATCTTCTTTTCCCAGTTGTAGGGTGCTGCAGCAATTTGTTCAAAAGTAATGACTTTTATTGAAAAAACTAGGTTAAAATCTTCAACTTTAAAGCATATGAGAAAATGACCTTTTTATGAGTCAAAAAAAAAACAATTTTCCCCCACAAAATACTTAACAGGTTTTTGATTTAAAATATGAAAAAATTTAAAAAATTATTTTGTTGTAACTGTTAAATTGCAGGCAAACTGTCAAGCAGTATTATCATCGTATTACATTAAATATTACATTACTTGTATTTATTTGTAATTTAGTTGTTAACTTAATAAATTACGTTACGATTGCGATACGCCGCCAATAGCGTAAAATTGTTTTTAAGCAAATTTTGCAAAAGTTGATGTAAGTTTCTTTTGTGACATGAGTTTAAAAATTGAATGTTGTTTAGCATTAATGTCAATATGTTATAAATCAGTATTTTTATTATTTTTTTTTTCAAAATTCAAAACAAATTTGCAAAATTTTTGATTATGATTTTTCTGTTATTACGTCTTTAGGGTTTTTTATAACAAAATTTTGCCGGCATAATTTTCTGGGAAAATATAAATTTTTGATCAATTATTTGACAAATTTATATAAAATTAGAGAATTTTAAATAAATTTCTCTTTATAGAGTTGTTTTTTTTTTTTTTTTTTTTGGAGCATTTTTGAATAATTTTTTCTTTAAAATATTTTTCTATAATTTCTCGCTGTTATGAATATTTTTTATAAATCCTCTATTTTGAAAGAATTTCTAATAATTTTCTTTTTAAAGAGAATACTCAGTAAATTTTCTCTTTTGTTGTTGTTTTTTGGAAAAACTTTTATTAAAATAATTCACGATTTATTTGCTCTTTAATGATAATTGTATATAAATTTTGTTCTTTCTTTTAAGAGAAATTTCGATCAAATATTTTATTTAATATTATTTTCTTTTTTAAGAGAAATTTCTATAAACTATGTTTTTAATCTCTCTTTTAAGAGAACTTTCGATCTGATACATTTCTCTGTTAATTAATAATAAGAATTTTTTTTTTGTAAATTTCCTCGTTCTAAGGAAGTCGTGATAAATCCTTTAAAGAGAACAAAACATATTTGATCAGTTTTCTCTTTAAACATAATTTTTGATTTGCCTTTTGAGAGAATTTTTCTTTAGCTTTTTATTAAAATAATTCACGATTTATTTGCTCTTTAAAAAAAAATTATATAAATTTTGTTCTTACTTTTAAGAGACTTTCGCTTATATTTAAGAGAATTATTTTAAGAGATTTTTTAACTGATTTTATTTTATGGTTGTATCAATTCCTTCTTATAAAAATTATTTTTTTAATTCTCTCTGTTAAAAGAATTTTCGATTAAATATCTTATTTAAGATAATTTTCTCTTTTTAAAGAGAAATTTCTATAAACTGTGTTTTTAATCTCTCTTTTAAGAGAACTTTCGATCTGATACATTTTCTGTGTTAATTCTCGTTCTTAGGATTAGAGAACAAAACATATTTGATCAGTTTTCTCTTTAAAGAAAATTTTTGATTTGCCTTTTAAGAGAATTATTCTTTAGCTTTTTATTAAAATAATTCACGATTTATTTGCTCTTTAAAAAAAAATTATATATAAATTTTGTTCTTTATTTTAAGATAATTTTGCTTATGTTAAAGAGAATTCTTTTAAGAGATTTTTTAACTGATTTTATTTTATGGTTGTATCAATTCCTTCTTATAAAAATTATTTTTTTAATTCTCTCGGTTAAAAGAATTTTCGATTAAATATCTTATTTAAGATAATTTTCTCTTTTTAAAGAGAAATTTCTATAAACTGTGTTTTTAATCTCTCTTTTAAGAGAACTTTCGATCTGATACATTTTCTGTGTTAATTCTCGTTCTTAGGAAGTCGTGATAAATTCTTTAAAGAGAACAAAACATATTTGATAAGTTTTCTCTTTAAACATAATTTTTGATTTGCCTTTTGAGAGAATTTTTCTTTAGCTTTTTATTAAAATAATTCACGATTCGTTTGCTCTTTAAAGAAAATTGTATATAAACTTTGTTCTTTCTTTTAAGAGAATTTTGCTTATATTAAAGAGAATTCTTTTAAGAGATTTTTTAACTGATTTTACTTTATGATTGTATCAATTCCTTATTATAAGAATTATTTTTTTAATTGTCTCTGTTAAAAAGAATTTGCGATTAAATATCTTATTTAAGATAATTTTCTCTTTTAAAAGTGAAATTTCTATAAACAGTGTTATTAATCTCTCTTATAAGAGAACTTTCGATCTGATACATTTTCTCTTTTAATTAAAGAGAATTTTTTGTAAATTTCTTCGTGCTCTATTTAAAAATATATTTCGATAAATAACTTTTCAATAGAATATCTTTAATTATTGTTCTCTTTAAAGAGAAATTTCGAATATTCGTATCGTTAATAAGATAAATTATTTTTATTGAACATTTTTGGCGATTTAGTCTTAACAAGAAAAATAATTATATAGCCATATAAAGAATGAATAAATTCTCTCTTTATAGAGAATTTTCAACAAATTCTCTGTTTAAAATAATTTTGAAAGAAGTCAATCTTTATAGAGAAACTAAAAACCCTAATTACAAATAAACTAATATTTAACCATGCATCAAGTGACATCACGAATTAGTTTTGGTAGGTTGAACTATAAATATGAAATATTTTAAAGTCTTTAACACAAAATTTAAAAAAAGACACACACGCGGACAATTTAGTTGCAATTTGAGATTTAATGAATTTAATGAAAACAATTGCCTTTAATTAATTTGTTTAGCTACAAAAATATAGTTTGTGCAAAACAATCATTAAAATTAAATATATTTCTTAAAAAGAAAACATAATTAGCACAATTTTCTTCTTTAATTTTTTTTAACACTTGATGTACATTTCACCTCATTACAAACTTAAAATGTTAAGTGAAATCTATCCTCTTAAATAAAATAAATATATAAGTACTCCTCAACCCCGTTTATTAATACATTTGGACCTGATTACTTTTCAAAAAACAAATAATATAGTTGTCATGTTATTGAAACCTCAATATAAACATACAATTAAATTGACACAATTAAAAATACACATGACACTCTATTCATTCAACATTTACCACAAAGTTCTTCAATACAACTATTTCAAAACACTTTTTTTTCTCACACTACTTCACTCTTATGCATTCATCAACACCACTTGATACCAAAAAAAACTCTAAACTTTATTGTTTGTTTTAAGTTTCATTACTTAATTGGCCAACACTTCGTCAACAGGTCAAAACAAAAGAAACGCATTCGCACACTCTCAACATATTAACACTCTGGCCCTTCCAGCACTTTGTCATACAAATAATTGAGTAAAAACATTAAGTTTTGCTTTCAATTGTCTGTCTAGTATTGTTAACAATAATAAACAGATTGTTTGTAGTGTATTTGTTTAATACTCTTCTATTCTGTGTTCTAGAAAATCTAAAAGCTGTTAAACTAATTAACTCGATTTTCTTGAACTCAAACGCCAAAGTAGTTCCACAAGATTGCTTTCATTTCTTCCAACAGAGTTCTGTTGTTGGTATCAACAGAAAGAAGGAGGTTTACGAGATGTCATATAAATAGTAGAATGTGTGTCGTCAAGTTTGTTTCACATTAGTTCACACACCAGGTGATCTAGTGACCCTTCATTGTTTCGTCAGCTAAGATGGAGAAAGGAGAATGTGCAAAAACTAGTGGTTGAAATAAATATTGTGCTAATTAATTTAAAATAAACTCAAAAGAAATTTGTCAAAAATACTTTGACACAACTGTCTCACGTTTACTGTATTATTCTTAGTTTGAAGAGAATTTTTAAATACTTTATAACACTGATCGGCAAAGAGCTTTGTTAAGAGCTTTCTTGTAATCTTAATTTTACGCGCTTACATATGTATAAGAAACAATTATTTTTTACTCTCTGCCGGTGTAGGCTTTATAACACTGATCGGCAAAGAGCTTTGTTAGGAGCTTTCTTGTACTCTTAATTTTACACGCATTGATGATTACACATGTATAAAAAACAATTAAAACCAGAAAGAGAACTTATTTTTTACACTCTGTTGATATATGCTTTATAGTTCTCAGTACTACACATTCCCTCTCTCACTCTCATTCTCTCATTATAGATAATTTTATGTTTTCCCTAAAACAGAACTTCTGTTTTAATTCTGTCAATAAATATATTTTTCTTAGACAATTCTCTTTCAATTCACTTTTATATAAACCACTGATCGGCAACGAGCTTTGTTAAATGATCTCTCTTGTAGTCTTTCACATGTCGTGTATAAAAAATATACAAAACAAGTCAGAGATCGAATTTTTTGCTCTCTGCCTTCCACTGTTTTAAATCAGTGAAACACAATGAGCTCTCTCTTTCTTTCTTTCATGCGTAAGTATGCTCACACATGTATAAAAAATTAAACAAAACCAGGCAGAGAGCGAATTTTTTACACTCTGCTGTTTTATATAGAATATGCGATCATTTCTTTCTTTAAAGAGAATTTACAATCATTTCTCTTTTTAAAGAGAAATTAAAATCATTGGTCGTTTTAAAGTGAAATGACTTTAGGTTCTCTCTTTTATGAAAATGTTCAACAAATTCTTCTCTTTCGGATTATTTTTATAAATCTTATAAAATTTTGTTTGTCTTCTTAACCCACAAACTTTCTTTTCATTTTTTAAGAGAAATTGAAATAATTGCTCTTTTTAAACATTCAGTTTTCTCTTTAAAGAACATGTTTAACAAATTCTGCTCTTTAAGAGCATAATTATTATAAAGGTTCTCTTTGGAAATTATCATTTTATACAACAAACTCTTTCTTTTTAAAAAAATTTATATACATTATATTTTTAAAACAAAATTTTTAATTTTTTATTAAAATTCTTTTAACGAGAAGTTTAAACAAATTTTTTTCTTAAAAGAAATTTCAATAAATTTTCTTTTAAATGAAAATGTTTGTAAAATTTTCTCTTGCAATAAATTATATTTTTTTATTTTTTTTGACAAAAATCGTCAAAAAATATTCATTTCTAATTTTACGCTAATCAAGTTTTTTTCTCAACTTAATAAAATTTGAATATCAAATTTTTAACGTTAATTTACTAGCTAGGGTTGATTTCCTTTTAAAAAAAAGAAGAAACTTTATTACTCTATTACCCACAAATTCCCAAAAAATGTCTTGGTATTCCACAATATCCTTTAAGAAAATGTTATTACTTATGTTTATGATTACATCCTGTTACAAATTGATTTATTTCCTTTCTAAAACAAAAAAAAGTAAACAAATTGCTAAAAAATTAAAAGAAAATCTAAATAAAATGTGTCTCACTAAAAATCAATAATTTTAAAGTTAAAAAAAATATAAAATAAAATTTCTAAAACCTTCACAGACCGACTATACGAATTCGAGCAACAACAACAACAATCTGGTGCTGGAAAATTTACATCAAACCCTTAATCGTCACATTGACAATGTTAATCCTATCAGCGCCTCTTCCTATTCCTCGTCATCAGCAACCCTTTCATCGAATACCACAAGTGATGTCTCTCCAGCATCCGCCGCAGCTAATAAAAATATATGCTCCACAACAGACAGTCAACAGCAGCAGCACAATAACAACAACAATAGTGTACAAGAGAAAAAGAAATGCATTGATTTGCAAACATCCAACAGCAACAATAACACTACAAATGGACACAATCTAATAGACCCCACCACCAGCAACAATAACAACAATAATGAGTTAAATTTAAATGGCAGTTTACAAAAAACCCATTGTTGTATGACACCCATTTCGATATCATCATCAGTGTCTTCCAGCGCTGTAACAGCGTTACAGTCTTCTACAGGTAGATGGAGGGAAAAGATTTTGATTTAAAATTGTTCTTGATCGTTTCAGTATTATTTTCTAGATTTGGCTAGAGAGCAGTGGTATGTTCATCATGCTCATCACACGCCGTCGCATCCTCATCAGCAGTTGGCAGATGAATTTGTTATGTATGCTCCTGCTTTGCCCTCAAGTAGTTCTGCCTCTTCCATTGGCAAATTTGGCATTGAAAGTACGACGGAAAGTTATTTAAATTCAAGATATAACGGTAAGTTTTAAATAAAATGTAATTATTTCTATAAAATTTTAAAAAACCCTAGTTCAAGCTCAGTTCTTGTTCAGTTTTAGTTTAGTTCTAGTTAAGTTCTTGTTCAGTTCTAGTTCAGTTCTAGTTAAGTTCTTGTTCAGTTCTACTTCAGTTCTAGTTCAGTTCTAGTTCAGTTCTAGTTCAGTTCTAGTTCAGTTCTAGTTCAGTTCTAGTTCAGTTCTAGTTCAGTTCTAGT
>NC_060952.1:5104368-5167720 GCF_022045245.1 Lucilia cuprina | reverse complement strand
ATGTAATTTTTTTTAAGATATTTAATAGTATTTAATAGATAATCTATGAGGTTGAAGCACAATTTTCCCCCAAAAAAATGTTCAGAAACTTATTTATGAAAATCTTGTTTTTTTTTTCTTTTTACAGTAAATGTCAAAGGAGTGCGTCATGAAAGAGCATCATCTTTTTTCGACATTCCAGCTGTGACACATCCATACTGTTACAGGTAAGTTTTTCTTTCTTTTTTGACTTAAAGCAACAAGGGGAATCTAATTTTAGAGTTTGAGCTATTGAATTTTAATTTAACCTTTAATTTTCTTTTTTTATTTATCAATTTGTACAAAATCTTTAAGTTTTTTATGAGGATTTTTTTTGAGCAATTTAAAAAAAAATTATTTGCTGATTTGTTATTATTGTACTTTTTTGATAATATTGTTAAAAAATGCTTTTCTCTCTCTCTCCCCTTTTTGTGTCTGTTTTTTTTTAGATTTCCATCATCACCACCTGCAGGGATTTTAAAGAAAAACGATGATGGTAAGATTTTAAGTGGTTTAAAATAACAACATCTATGAATAATAATTCAAAAAAGCAAAACGAACAATATTGTTTAATTTCAAATCTTATGTTTGTTCATTTATTTTAATTTTAAAGAAAATTTTCAAAATTTATAACCTTAGGACTTAATAACACAATTTTTTTAAGCGAAAAATTCTTACACATATTTTTCGATATTAGACTCTCATTCTTCTTTTTCATAGCACCTTGAACAGAGAAAAAATTTACCATCTTCAGCCAGTGGAGCTCAACCAATAATTCAATTTATTTTTATTAAATTTTAATATTTTTCATGTTTTGCATAAAAATATAAAAAAAATTAAACAAAACGTACGCGCGTCTCACTAAACAAACAAATTGAATATGAAAGAAAATTAAATGAAAATATCGCGCACAATTTATTTCTTATACTAATCCAATTGACAGGTTATGATTATTATACTGTATGCTAAAAACCTTCACCCCCCACCCCTGACACAGGAACATCTTGTTGCTTCATCAGCAACTTTATTGAACACGAAAGCTTGTGTTGTTGTTATAATAAACCACTAACTACTTACTTGCATACTAATGCAATAATACCGAGTCAATGGAATCAAAAAAAAAAAAAATACTGACATAAATCAATCTTTAAAATCTATTTATTGTGAAACAAGTAACAGTTGATAATCAAATCTTATTTTTGAAATAAAGTGAGAAATATTAAATGTTAAATAAAGTGCCTTATTGTTAAAGGAAAATAAAGGATAATAAATATTTCCTTAAGAACTAGAGTTATGAATTATTAAATATTGTTAAATTAGTTTTTGAAAAAAATCATATCAGCTTTAAGTACAAAACATTTACTAGCACAGTGGTACGTAGTTAGAAAAAATAAACACAAAAAAAAATAGTTTGATTTAAAAAGTTTTTTTTCGAAGAAGTACCTACTCCAAAACAGCCCCAAGAAATCAAATATCTACTTCCAAATTTCATTGTAACATTTCGCACTTACACTCCAATTACCAACACATGTCCATCGCTGAACAACCGACCTAATTCTGTTGATTTTAGTCTCATTCGACTAAATAACTCTCATCCAGCCATCTTTCGTAAAATACTCGTCCTTTTATCAAAAGCCAATAGATCTTTACGATATTGTTCCCTTAATAAAGATTATTGAGATACTTCAGCAACGTCTTTATAGATCGGTTGAAATTTTGACTTAAACGTAACTATTTATCAACTTTTGACCTTGATCTTGACATCTACTTTAGAAAGAGGAGAACTTTTCCAAACGATTTGCCAATTAGAATTTTAAGTCACTTACTACGTATCAGCTCGAGTTCAGTCAGATCCACAACGTAGCATAATATAGTGAATGTTTGGCATCTGGGTATAGTTTTACTGTAGTCAACACCAAGTCAACAACTTTAGTTCATTGTGATCATTAGAAGCAGCAGAACAGAGTATGTACCTCATCCCATGGTCTGTATCTTGGGTAATCTTACGAAGTCCATATACTTTTGCTCCCATAATTACTCTAACTTCGCGTTTTGGGAAAACGTTTTAAAACTTCATAGTAAACGAACTCAATGTTTTACGTTTAAAGGATATAAACCACGGTACATAGAGATACATATCGAAAATATCAATCTCAAATCAAATTAAAAAGTCTACTTAGATTGGGTTAGATTTTGCTGTCTGCCTACTACATTGAACATTTGACAGATCAGATAGAATACAAAAATATGACTATTACAAAAAAGGAGAGTAGTTGTTTCTTATTTATTCTGATTTTGACAACTTATATATAGATCATTATAGGGATCGGCATTCCAAATGACTAGGACTTAATGCGATATCCTAAAATGTATTAGATATCATGTTATATCTCAATCCATAATAATCTAAAGTCTTCTAGCAATCTTCTTGATATATGATTTTTAAGAACGGATAGGACAATACTACTGACCTAGTCTATGTAGCCATCTAATTTTCACTAAAGGATACCTAATTAATCAAGCATCTCCATACATAGTGAAAATCACCAATTTGAAATTAGAAAATTTCTTTCATTGTTTTCTTTTTATATTTTTTCTACTCTTCGAACCACTGTCCCTTCAAAAATTAACAAATAATTATATGTTTTTATAAACCAGACAGTAGTCGTAACATTAGCAAATCCACCTCTAATTCTATTCATCAAACATGCAATTCATACAGTAGATACTTTAACAACCCCTAGTTTATTAATATCCCCACTCCTGTCACCCAAATCGAAGGCACTCACACACTTATTGTTTGTAAATATTGTTTACAATCCTATGGGAATGTTTACGCAATATTTAACCTTATTTTCAGTTTCATTTGCAAAAACAAAAAAACAGAAAGAGGATTTTCTCTGTTCTAAAAGAGAGGGGGCAATTTCTCTTATAAACTCCCCCTTTTAAAGCAGTAGCAACAATATCAATGATGTTAATATAGTTGATATTGTTGTTTTTTTAATAACTGTTGTTGTTATTGTTTTTTCTTTCCACTTTTCCACTCTCAACACTTGTTCATAGATTATGCAGGTAGACTGTTGAATAATTTAAGCTATGTTGAGTGAATTTTATTACATTTTACGGCAAAAAGAGAGAAAAAAAAGGAATTTTGACGTTGATGAAAAGGATGCATCATCCTTTTCTGCTGGTGTTGTTGTAGTAGCATTTTCTGTTGTTAAATGGATGTTAATGTTGTGGGAATTAAAATTAAGTTTATATTTAATTTATATCCATTGCTATTTTGTTGCTACTTGTAAATGGTTTCATCATGTTTTTGGCCATTTAGCTTTAAGGGTATTAATGTTGAGTTGTTACGGGCGGTAAATATCAACTTGTTTAACATTAAAAGCAACAAAATAAAAGGGCTGATGTGTGAATAACAACAATAATAGATAAACAAACAAGAACAACATTATTAGATATGAGAGTAAACAAGGTAAAGAGTTTCTTAAACAAACATACAATGTGACTGGGATTCTAACAAACTAACTCTCAAGGATTTTTTTAAAATGAAATCTATTTTTACCCCAATTAAGCTGTATAGTTTTGTATAAAGTATTTTTGTTCTGTCTGTAAATAAATCTTACAATTGAATACACTGCAAATCATTGCCTAATCTGACAAAGATTTAACGCTTAATAATTTTGAAAATTAAAATTTGTTTATCTTTCTTTTACTCTATTCCAGATCCTAACTTTTGTAATAATAATGGTGTTTCGTCTTCCCTACAGTTTGGCCAACATTATCATAATACCAAAACTGAACATCCCGATTCTACAACTACGCATCTAAGCAATCATCATCCTCACAGCACTCATCCACATTCTCATCACCACGCCCACCATCACCATCATCCACATGCCCAAGGCACAAATCTTCATCATCATCATCATCAAGCTCATTTAAGTCCTCACTCATCGGCCTTTAAGTTTAGTCACTCACCCTCCGTCTATCATCATCAATATAATGGTCAGACGCCAACTGGGTATGGTTTAAGATCTACGGGAGATTTAACCCCATCATTGGCATTGACTCCGGTATCCACTACAACTGAAGTTGATATCAAATATGAAAATCCTTATAATTCCGCCATATCATCTACATATACTCTGAGGCCGGGCAGTGGTGTGGATTCCTCAACAGCAGTGTCTTCTACAGATACAGATTTCAAATTAGAAAGTTTATATGCCTCGAATAACAATATTACGACAAGTCATACAGTTAGTCAGCGCAGAGGTTCTCTGCAACTGTGGCAATTTTTGGTGGCTTTACTTGATGAACCGACCACAAAGTAAGTATTGGAAGGAAAATTAGAAATAAAACTAAACTAGGAGTAAACTAGATCCGAACTAACACTGAACTAGAACTGAACTAGAACTGAACTAGAACTGAACTAGAACTGAACTAGAACTGAACTAGAACTGAACTAGAACTGAACTAGAACTGAACTAGAACTGAACTAGAACTGAACTAGAACTGAACTAGAACTGAACTAGAACTGAACTAGAACTAAACTAGAACTAAACTAGAACTGAACTAGAACTGAACTAGAACTGAACTAGAACTGAACTAGAACTAACCTAGAACTGAACTAGAACTAGAACTTAACTAAATATTCTATTATCACTTTGTCTCCCTCACAGCTCAAGTTGTATCGCCTGGACTGGGCGTGGAATGGAGTTTAAACTCATTGAACCCGAGGAGGTGGCACGACGTTGGGGTATACAGAAAAATCGACCCGCCATGAATTATGACAAATTATCGCGTAGTCTACGCTATTACTATGAAAAAGGCATTATGCAAAAAGTTAATGGAGAACGTTATGTATATCGTTTTGTCTGCGATCCCGAGGCCCTTTTCAATATGGCTTATGGACATTTGGGTAATACTGCAACAGCCGCTAAAAATGATCATCAACAACTTCCACATCATCAACAGCAACATCTCAGTCACCACCATCATCATCATTTACTAGGTTCACCCAACTCAGCCGGTAAAACAAACGTAGACTCTAGTCTTATAACAAGAGATACTATAACAGCAAGCTCCTCATTAGAGGAGGAAGCCAACAGAGAAAGAAATGCTCTCAGCCATGTGACGGGAGCAAAACATCTTGAACAATTGTTTTATGGTAAATTTTAATTGAGGAAATAAAACAAAAGATATGTTAATTGATTGATATGATAACAATTTGTAATAGTGTTGTATTTGTAAATGTAGAAAATGTATTATTGTATATATTTATTATACATATGTATGTAAGTAAACACACTCATAAGTAGTTAATAAAACAATATTCATAAAAAATATAATTGAACAATATACATATGAGATACAAATACATTTTAATTCAAGATATTAAGGACTTAAAGCTTTTAGTTTTCTAACTTTTATTTCAGCAAAGCTTTAGTACTTGGATACCTTAACTGAATTTTATTATAACAAATTTTCTTTTTGTTTAAACACCCGACACAAATAAAATTCTACATAGGTGTTTTACAATGCTAAAGATTTATGCACTTTGTTGAGTGAATGTAAAGACCATTTGATTTATTACTAAATCTTTTGTGATAATACCCTTTTAACTTAAATTTCTTTTTAAATTAAAACTATTTATTTGTAAGTACTACTATAGTAAATGGCTTGGTATGGAACGCAAAATACATTAATTACATTTAAGAAGTCTTAGCCTTCTTTTCAGGAGATTCACCATTCTCTTCTTCCTTCTCACTACCTTCCGAAGCCGAGGCCGAACCGGAACCAGATGAAGCTGATTCTTCACATTTACGTTTTTCTGCCTTTTTGGGTTCTGGTGGTGGAGTATCTTTTTTCAATGTTCCCACATAGCTCTTAACCTTTTCCGGTTGTGGACTGTAGGCCCAGTGTATCAATTGCATGTGTATTTCGGAGGGTTTACCAGTATCATCGAACAGCTTAGCATCTTCTTCCTTAAGTTTTGCTAATAATTTGGCAATATTTCTATTACGTATAATATCCCACGAAGTGGAGTCATCATCGGCAGGGAACATGGTGCGCAAATGTTTGTAATTACCCTTAGCCTTAGGACCACCATAGGCTTTAAGGAATTCTGCCTGTAAAGCATCTTCCGGCTGGGGTAATTGTTCTATAACATTGTAAGCCAAATAGGCTCTATTGTTTTTGATGAGATTTTCCGTTTCGAATTTCTCAAGGAAATCTTCTAGTATTTTAACACCTTCTTTGATGGATTGAATCTTTTCTTCATTTTTAGTACCGGAAAGTACACGTTTTGAGCTGCCAATTAGACCTTTGACAGCAAGTTTCTGATATTCAGGATCACGGTCTTCTAGAATTCTAAAATAAATATAAGAGAAATATTAGTTAAAAAAATTAAGTTGGGAAGTATTGGGATAAAGAAATAAAATCAATTACCAAGAACTGAACTAAAACTGAAACAGAACTGAACTAGAAGTGAACTAGAACTGAACTAGAACTGAACTAGAACTGAACTAGAACTGAACTAGAACTGAACTAGAACTGAACTAGAACTGAACTAGAACTGAACTAGAACTGAACTAGAACTGAACTAGAACTGAACTAGAACTGAACTAGAACTGAACTAGAACTGAACTAGAACTGAACTAGAACTGAACTAGAACTGAACTAGAACTGAACTAGAACTGAACTAGAACTGAACTAGAACTGAACTAAAACTGAACTAGAACTGAACTAGAACTGAACTAGAACTAAACTAGAACTGAACTAGAACTGTACTGGAACTGAACTAGAACTGGAACTGAAATATAACTTAACTATTACTGAACTGGAACTGAAATATAATTGACATTTTGAAAAATTCTTTTTAGGGATAGTTCAAGTCAAAATTGAACTGAAATCTTGACAGAATTAACTGGAAATTGTCTTCAAATCAAAACTAGGAACTTTCACAAAACCATTAAAGTCTACGTAGAGGTTGTGGAGAACAAAATAGGTCAACAGGAAGTAAAGATAATACCCAAATTATAATTAATTGAAATATAAGCAACTACACCATTTCCAGGCAAATTTACAATTGAATCATACTAGAAGAAGTTAATAAACTTATACGTGGGTTTCTTTAATAGAAACGATTGTAATAAACTTAAACAATATTGAAATAAATCATTTAAAAATTACTTATCCAAAATATAAACATTTTAAATTTATTCTATACAACATATTTTATATGCAAATTTGAATATATCTTAGGCAACAGTATAAAGTCTAAATTAAAAAAAAACAGTTCTACGTCACACTTTAAAATAAAAATATTCGTTAAGCAGCTTCAACTCACAATTTCAATTATTAGAACACAGATACAAAAATAAATGTATTATTAATTAGCATTCCGTAAAACAAGCCATTAAAGATTTATGACTGAAATGAAATTACACATATCCATACATATGTATATACATACATACGTTCGAAATAAGAACCAAATAAACAAATTACAATTCAAATATTTTCGGTTAAACAAAAAGTTGCAAAAAAAAAATCAAGCGTCATAAAAAGAAGTGCAGAGTCGTAGTATTAGTTTGTTGGAAATATTTCAATCAAATTTATTTATATTAACAATAACAACAATAAAAATTTCAAATGATTATTATTTTAAAATTTGCATTTTTAAATTATTTTAAGATACTTCACTTTTTTCTAAATTAATGCATACATTCCCCTTTCGTTTTTTTACTCTAAGTGAGTGATAATATTTTTGTTTTACTGAGCACCTGGTAATTATGATAAGTCCAATTACTCTGATTATGATGATATTTAAAATAATAATGATCTTATGGCAGTGTACTACAGTGGTTTGTATTGAATGTTTTTTGTTGTTCGAATTTCACAATAAAGTGTAATTTTGAATAGAAGTCCTATTTTGAAAACGTAACATGATACAGACCCAAAAAATTGCAATTGTATTTAAATATCTTGGGAGCGTTGTTATTTCAGATATTAAATCCCCCGGGAACACTAAAACTGATTTTCCGATTTATTAATAATACTTTTTTTCATAAATCGTAAACGTTTCGTCACCAACTTTTTTCTATGTAAGAGCTCACAACCGGCTTGATAGAGGGCTAGGTGTTATATTTCGAAACTAATGACCTTTTCTGGCCTTTAACTTCAACATAAATGTCTTCATATCTTTAATATTTAATAATAAAAATTACTTACTCCTTAAATTTTCCATAAATATCTGAAAACTAGAAGTATAACTACCGGTTTAACGATAACGAGAGGTGGTGAATATGGGTGTAAATATCTGGAATTAGCGGACTGCAAATTGCATAAGGTTTTACCGGATATATGGTTTCTATTTTCAAAACTATACCGACAAATTTCGCAAAAGAAACATTGCGAAATGGAACTTCACTAGGTACAAGGTACTTAATATGTTTCTAAAGAATAAAAAAGGAGACTTTGTTGTTTTAATACTTTTTTAAGGATAAGACTTTTGTCGATTTTTTGACTTTTCCACTTTTCGCATTTATTAAAAAGTTGATTTTTCGACTTTTTGCATTTATGAAAAGTTGATTTTTCGACTTTTTTCATTTAATTAAAAGTCGACTTTTAGACATTTTCCGATTTTTTTTTTGACTTTTCGACTTCTTTCAAGTTTTTCCGACTATTTTTGAGTTTTTGATTTTTTGACTTTTTTTTCCACTAATTTAAAACTTTTGACTATTTTTGACTTTTTTCTAATACTTCTAGTTTACGACTTTTTCCGACTATTCGAATTTTTTCGACTTTTTGTGACTTTTCGACCTTTTTCGACTTTTTTGGACTTTTTTGGCTATTTTCGACGTTTTCCGTCTTATCGACTTTTTCGAACTTTTATTCCTTTTTCGACTTTTTAACTTTGTTCGACTTATCGACATTTTCGAACTTTTGGACCTTTTCCAATTTTTTAATTTTTTTCGACTTTTTTTGATTTTTAGACTTTTTTCGACTTTTATTTACAAAGTCGACTTTTCGACTTTTTTCACAGACGATATTTATTGACTTTTTTGGAACAAAATAGTCGACTTCGACTTTTTACGGCAAAAAGTCGATTGTTCGATTGTTCGAAAGATTTACAGAACCCTTTTAACTTTGTTCGACTTATCGAATTTTTCGAACTTATGGACCTATTCCGACTTTTTAACTTTTTTCGACTTTTTTGACTTTTTTCGACTTTTCGACTTTTTTCACAGACGATAGTTATCGACTTTTTTGGAACAAAATAGTCGACTTCGACTTTTTTTCGGCAAAAAGTCGATTATTCGAAAGTCGATTTATAGAACTCTACCTCCAATTGTAGAGGTTTTAAACTGAAAAGTAGAATTTTGAAAAACAAAATTTTTGAATATAAAAATATTTCAAAATGTTTACAAACGATGACCAGTCATATAAATGTTGCCACAAGCTTGATATGACAATATTGACAGTATTATCGATATAAATTTAAATGTATAATTTGTTTAGAATGATTCTATATAATAGGAATGTTTCGTGTAAAATGGATAAATCGATAAAAATAAATAAATACAACAAATACTCATCGTCAAGTAATGAAAACAGTCATTAGAAAAAGTAATATTAACACAATATTGACATAATTTAAATGATTCTACTTTTTTCCCCCCAAATAAAAAATAAGCGAGAAGTATTTATAAATAAAAGTTTTTTTTTAAATTTCTTTCGTTTACAACGTGTTTGGCGGTGAGTGGCATCACGAAAATATACAAAATAAAAATTTATAAAGAAAAATACTGAAAACTAACTAAATACTACTACTTTAGAAAACACTACCAAAATGACATCATTGCAAATGCCAACCGACCTTCACGTTGTAGAGTAAGTATCTCACGATGGTATTAAAATAAATATGCAGAATTGAAAAACAACCACATTATAAACTACTAAAACAAAACAACAACAAAACTATATAGAAAAGATAACAACAAAAATCTACATATAGGTAAAGAGCAGGCCCATTAGGTCAATAAAAGCGATTATTTATATGAAATGAAGATGACAGACATCTTGTATCTTTAATTATATAGCAAAAATGTACAAAACGTAAGAAAAAAGTACGTTTTTTTTACTACCCAAAATTAACAACTGTGTGAGGAATTGTTAGAAATATGTAAAAACGTTAAAAATTAAATATGATAACTTTTAATTAACTTACTTGAGTGTTTTCTCTGCCGATTCCTTATCCTTGAAACCCAAACCAGGTACAGTTTCTACTTTATCTTCATTATCGGTTTTGGCATTTTTATTGGCGGCACCACCACCATTCTCGGCTAACCAATTCTCAAATACTTCTATAGCATCATTGATATTTTTAACTTTATCTTCGGCTTTGGTCACTAAAGGTAAAAAGGGAATGTGTGTGTTTTTTTAATATTTTTAAATTTAACGTTTTTTTTTTCTCTCATTTAACCTACTTGTTAAAACTCTCTTGGCTCTGCCCAATAAACCACGCACAGTCAATTTACGATATTGCATATCATGACTTTCCAACAGGACTAAGGTTTCCTCGGCCTTTTCTTTATTTTTGAAACCGAATTTTGAATCATTATTATCAGCCATTTTTAATATTTATATATATTTTTTTCTTTTTTCTTAATTATTTAACTTTAATAAGACGTCTTTCAGCACTCAACGTTCAAATACAACTGAATACAAAAATATTTAAATAAAATGTATTTGACAAAAATATTTATTTCGTTTAATTATTAAGCAGCCAAACAGCCAGAGTCATAGAGTCATTTAGTCACTCAGTCTATTGTCTGTCGTTCAGTTAATTTTTTCCTTCATTTGCCGCTCTGTAGTACAACCTCTGCATTTCAAGTTGTTACTAATGAGTTAATATACCGACAGAACCAGTGGTGGTAGTTGTTTGGATAGATGGACAGACGCATTGCTCTGCTCTATACGAATTTCGTATATTTAAACTTGTACACACACAAATTTTGTGGCCGTCTTTATATACATACATACAAATATTAGAATTAATTTAATTTCTGCTAATTTTGTTTTTGTTTTATTTTTTTATTGTTATTCTTTTGTTTTGTTTGTTTTTTTTTCTCTGTTTTGTTTAACAAACACTATACACACTAATAGTGAGTGAGTTTCACTTGTATTGTATTTATTTCGCATTTTGTTTGGGGGAGCATAATTTGGGGGAACCGATAACAACAAAAAACCATCCATTAAATAAGACTCACACATTTAAAAATGATGTCATGTGGACTCGTTGGTAAAAAAAGTAGGAAAGTATAGTCGGGCATGGCCGACCATATAATAGCCTACACCATGAGTATATTTAAGCCATTTATTGATAAAAAAAAACTAAAATTTCTAAATGAGGCTTTACATAGGTCAAATATAGGCCGATCCTCGACCTATTGGGAAAAGGATATATTTCTAAATAACAGTTAGTTTTGTTGAGTTTCATTGCGATACAAATGGTTACAAGTCAACTTTAGACGTTTAAGTCATTTTTGAAGGGGGGTTTGTATGGGGGCTAGGGTCAAATATAGGCCGATCCTTACGAATATCTGCAGTGTCATATATATACTTATATAAAACTTATTTTTGTAAATTTTAGAGAGATAGCAGAATATTTGACGTAATTATGGCATAAAAAGTTCAAATCGGGAGGTACGGTTGTATGGGGGCTAGGTGAATTTATGGACCGATTTCAACAATTTTCAATAGGCTTCGTCCCTGTGCCAAAAAATGTGCTTGGTCAAATTTCATCAAATTATCTTGAAAATTGCGGCCTGTACCTTGCGCACAAGGTTTACATGAACAGCCAGCCAGCCGTATAGACGGATGGACATGTCTTAATCGACTCAAAAAATGATTCTGAATCGATCGGTATACTTTAAGGTGGATATTGCACCAATATTTTTTATGTTACAAACATCAGCACAAACGTATAATACCCTCCCCACTATAGTGGTGTAGGGTATAACAATTTGGTAGAATGGTATATTTCAAGGTACTGAAATCAAATCTCATAAAAAGTACCAAACAAAGATTTGTTATCAGAACCTATATTTCGGTAAAAGATTTATAGTATTTTTATAATTTCATAATTGTATCTATAATACAAATTTAATAGGAAATTATAGCTTAACTTATTTTTAAACAAAGAGTATCAAATTAATTAAAATCAAATTAATTAAATTCAAAATTGCCCGAAATTATATCATCTTAAGGGTTTCAATAATTTTGATACAAAATTTATCAAATATATTTTGGTTTTAAGATTTTTTTAATACGTATTATACTCAGTTCCAATTTCAAAGCACACTTTTGAAATTCCCTAGATTTATTAAATCTTACAACGTTGGCAGTAAAATGAGCAGAAAATGTACAAAAAATAGTGTCAACTTTCACAATTTTGACAAGCAACATTGTCAGTAATGCTTTTTCTGACAACGTTGCAAAAGAAAAATTTTAAGTTTACGCAATTGTTCGACATTTTCTGCACATTTTACTGACATCGTTGTAAGATCTGACAACCGTGTATCACAGCTTCCAATTTAACATAACAAAATTTTGAACCTGAGTGTATTTCAGTAAATAATAACAATCCAATAATAAAAATTTTATTGAAAACCGATACAAAGAACATTTATGAAATCTTCCTTTCGAATAAAAAAAAAAAATTATATACAAATTTTCAGATTATATTTTTATCCAAACTAAACTTAACAAATCGGAAGATTATTGTTTTATATACAGCTAAATATTGTTCTTCAAATTAGACTGCAATATCAAGAGATTTAAAAAAATATAAGTAAAAATTTCGATATTTTAAAATTCGGGAAGATAAGCTGACGCGAAGATTTCCTTATTATATTTCGATATCCTTTAACTGAATTGCAATTTTAATAACTAGAGTTATCAGTATTATTAATTCTACCTTTAGTAATTGCTTAAATATTCTTCGGAAATAAAAAGTACTTTTGTAGTAGCAGTTTTTACATTCCTACTCTAAAAAACAATCATAGACAAAATTTACATAAATATTTTCTATAAGTATTTATTAATGTCTTAAAAATTGGAAAAAGTTTTCTTAAAATCAACAACAAAAACTTATATGTATACACTTTGGTACTTTTAGTCTAATAAAGTTCCTTTTTTTCAAACCAATTAGGTACCAGTTGCTTCCCTTCTTAACCCACACTTTAAGTAAAACGGAGAATAGTAGCAAAGAGTGGCAGAATAAGAGAACGTTATTTATAAACAAAATACTCATGGTTTATTTTAAAAGAATTTTAATAATCAAAACAAAAAACATGTTAAAATTAGTGAATAATAAATGCGTAAAATATCTTTAAATAAGAAAATAAAATGAAGCATGTGAACTCTTGTTTTTTATAAAATATAACATATTAGTTAGTTATTTAGTTAGATAGATAGTTAGTTAGTTAGTTAGTTAGTTAGTTAGTTAGTTAGTTAGTTAGATAGTTAGTTAGTTAGTTAGTTAGTTAGTTAGTTAGTTAGTTAGTTAGTTAGTTAGTTAGTTAGTTAGTTAGTTAGTTAGTTAGTTAGTTAGTTAGTTAGTTAGTTAGTTAGTTGGTTGGTTAGTTAGTTACTTAGTTCGTTTGGTTTGTTGGTTGCTGCCGTACTGATGTACTTGCAGTAAGTATTCGATATGTCACTCACTTAGCTATCACTTTCTCTGAACGTTGCCCAACACTATTTTTGAATACAGTGGCAACTCCAACGACCTAATATTTTCCCATCAAGGAAAACCCTTTAGTCAGAGGTGTTAATTTTTTAATAATATAAATATATCTTTTTTATTAATTTTGCACGTTAGCAACTTTAATTTTATCTTAAACAACTTGCGTTTAAAAATGTTTAATATGGAGAGATTTTGTATCAAAAATCTTCACACGTAATCTGACTAAATTTACAAAAAAAAAAAACGTCAAAACATCCCAAAATCGTTACATATAACACCCCTGTCTAAACTCAACAAATACGAAATGTCATTTTTTTGTACTTCTTTTTTCTCAATTGTGAAACAAGGTGTAATGTGTGAAAAATATATACATTTTAATTGAAAATTTACTAAAAACGCCTTAAAAAACTAACAATTTGTTAAATAAAAACAAAAAAGAAAATACTAAAACAAAATGCAGTAATTATAAAAAAGAAATGTAAGGAAATACAAACTGGGCGTAATGGCTTTAAAATACACTGCCACAGCTAAATAGTGTTGATGGATGGCTTGTAGACTGACAAGAAAGTTGGACAGACGGAGCTGAAAAGAAACAAATTGGTGGCAGACGAAAAAAATATAGCAACAAATTGTAGGAAAACAGAATAACAAATTGAAAAATAACAAGGAATCAATTGATAAGACGACACAACAACAAAGGTAAACAATTGAAAGCCGCCAGTAAACAAAAAGACGAAGAAGAAACAAAAACGAAAAACTCAATAATTGCAATATAATGTCTAACGATGTGCACTTGGCCAAAGTGAGTAAGATACATCGCAGCAGTGACATAGTGGCCAAGGGTGCCATAATGAACCAGCAACGAGGACGTTGTGCTGGTCTGCGTTTAGCAGGCAAGGGAGTTGATCTAATGGATAATATGCGTCCCTGTGATGAGGAGTATTTGTTTGGCAGTATTAGTCCCAGAGGTGGCATTACACACTTGCCCGGTGATTTGGAATCACCGGATCATACACAACGTGATACCACTGAAAGTGACAACAATATAAGTTCCTGTTCTACACTGGATATTGTCAATAAAGTAAGTAGAGTTCTAGAGGCACATGGGTACAAGACAGTGTAGGAAGAGTTAAATATTAATAATTGGAGGACAATTTGTTGTTGGTAATGATATTTAGGGGGTCTAGGGTTAGGTGCTGCTGACATTTGTGCGCAGCTGCGTACAAACGCATTTAAATGACATTTTATAGGTGCATTCGTTGGTCACAAGGGTCAGAGGAATTGTGACGTTTAAGTTTATGGCGAAATTTTGTTATGTTTTCTTTACTGAACTCAAAATCAAAACTATAATAGAAACAATTTATAGGAAAAATACCAAACAACAACGACGTAATCAGTTTTTCTTCTTTAAAAATATATATTTTTATTAATAAATATTGAAGAAAATTAAAATGTCTAAATTTCTATGGAAAAAATGATCTCAGAACAGCTGTTAAGACGTAGTCTTAGTTGTATGTGCTGTTCAGAACAACAGAGACAGGAATCAATGCTGAAACGTCAAGAGATACGTCGTAGTTGGGAGTATACCTTAGTGGCACAACCTATGCCCTTAAGAGCTATCAATGTAGTTGTATTGAATGAGTTAATTATTTTAAATTATTTTAATTTTTATTTTTTTTTACTTTCAAGGTTGATAATCTTTCCTTGCAACAGTTGGAAACTAAAGTGCGAGAATTGTCTCAACGTTTGCAGCAGGCTGAAGAACAACGTACTACTGTGCAGCAGCAATTGGAAGAATGCAATGCGGAAAAGGAAATTTGCTTGAGACGTTTGGAAATCGTTAGTGCCGCCCATGAGTGTCGTATTACGGAAATGCACTGTGTTATAGCTGAATTAAGTAAAAAACTACGCAATAAACAGGAGACTACTATTTTGGAAGAACAAGAACCCGAAGGAAGTGGTAAGTTAAAAATTAGTAATAAATGAAATTTGAAAAATATCATTTACAATTGAAAAACTTTAGATGTTTTGATATTTATTAAACATTTTCTTAAACATTGCAGAAATAAGTTACCAAGAAGGTTCTGTTTACAATTCTGAACTAAACCTAACAAATCCTGATGCAGAATGTCAAACAGATCCTTTAGAAGAAGCTGACTACTCTCACAATGAAGTGGAACATAATTTGTGCAGTGAAGTTACAGAGGAGCTAAAGATATGCGATACCAATTATAAAGCACAAGTAGAAGTTAGTTAAAGATTTTTAAAAATCCTTTAAATATAAAAAAACTTATTTACTTTCTTATAATTTATAGGCTTTACAAGAAGAAATTCTCCACCTTAAGGCTCAAATGGCATTGCTGCAATCGGAGATAGCCAATGCTAATGGTCACAATGGTGGCATTAGTACAGCAGTAGAAGAACCAGGCAGTATTGAACATTATGGTGCTGATGTAGAGGCCACACAAAGCTTAGACTC
Organism: Lucilia cuprina; assembly: GCF_022045245.1. Lineage (NCBI taxonomy): Eukaryota > Metazoa > Arthropoda > Insecta > Diptera > Calliphoridae > Lucilia > Lucilia cuprina. The sequence goes on along the minus strand of NC_060952.1, from coordinate 5,151,467 downwards.
TTTGGAGCCTTCGTTACAATTAACGCACAAAGATGTTGATGATGAGGTCTTGAACGATTTAAATAATACCTCGACATTAACTGCCGAAGACACCTACGTCACCAGTCCTCATAAAATACCAGCCATACCCAAAATGGCCGAGAGGGTAAGACTAAAATGTGCCAGTAAAATAGAGGGTGATAATATAACAGCCATGGATTTAAGGAATAATGAGGTAAAACTACATAAACAAAATAATAAAATTAATACTTAAATTGTTTCAATTGAATACTAGATTAAAAATGCCAATATAGTAGAACATTTGGTATCTGATCTCAAGCAGAATAATAGCTCTCTTATGGAATCGTTTATTGAACCCTCTCAGCTGGATAATGAACTGCAACGTTTACAGCGTAAAGTTGAGCATTTAAAGGTGCAAAATACGGTTTTGTCTTTGACCTTAGATGAGGCCAAGGAACACTGTGAACATTTGTATTTATTGTGTGGAAAATATGAATCAAATGCTATAGCTTTGCAGGCAGCCTTAAATTGTAGTGATCGTGCCATTGAGGCATATGATGTTATGTTGGCTTTATTGGAAAGCAAGTAAGTTTTATTTAATTGATTGTTAATATAAAATGTCTTTGCTCTGACATGAATTTCATTTATGTTATTTTAAGATTGGGTTTAATTAAAGAAAAGTCCTCGGCAGCTGAAGAAAGTCGCAAAGCGGTTGAATCGGTGGCCCGCCATTTGCTAGATCGTTTGGAAAGTGAGAAGAACACATGTGAAAATAGTTTAGGTCCTTGGCAAAATAGGTAAAATAGTTGAAGTTTGACAAATATTTAAAAGAACTCTTGAATAAAATATTTAAACATCAAACAAAACTCTTTACCATTAACAGTTTTAGCATCCCCGATAAAGTCACTCCCACACCATGGACATCGGAAGACGATAATCGTCTACGTTATCATGTGTCCAAACTTAAGGGCAGACGTTCCACTGTACAAAACACTATTGTTAATCTCGAATCGCCTTTCAGTGATTCCTATGAAAAATCACGTTTATCACTGGAAAGCAAAAAGGAATTGAGCGGTAAGGAAAAAGCTACTGCTCTCGATTTAGAAATGGCAGTGCTAATGCAAGAATTATTAAACTTACGTGAAGAAAATATTGCACTTAAAGTAAAAGCTGAACAGGCGGAACGAGAAAAGCAATACGCCAATGATCGTATAGGCGTTCTGCATGAAGCACTCAAACAACTACAGCATCAATTACAACTAAATAATGAAACTACAGAATTATTTCATCATCAGCAGCAACGACCCTTACATATAGTGGACCAACGTAATTCAACCTATTCGGAGGCAGAACATGTAGCCCTGACCGAACAACAATTGGTGGAGGCTTTATCAAGAGAGTCCGAACTAAAGGGACGCATACAAACGCTTATAGCATCGGTAACAGAGTCACAAAAAATCTCAGATGAAAAATATGAACATTTACACAATACTGTTAGGGAATTACAGAAAACGAATCTGTGAGTTTAGAAGTTTTTTTTAAATAACAAAATATTAATCGTGTTTTCCATTTTGTTTTAGAAGCCTTACCCAAATCATTGAGCAAAATAAACGCAAATATCAAACTCGTATACGTAAATTGGAACAAAAAATTATGGATATCACTTTGGAAATAGGTCGCCAACAGCAGCATCAACAATTGGAACAGGAAGTGGCCAATATTAATAAATACAAATATAAACAGTATACACCTTCTGCTGCCTCCATGCAACAACAAACTACAACACATTTCAATAGGCATCAACATCATCACCACCAGCAGCAGCAGCAACAACAACAACAATCACATCATGATAATGTACCCGAAACAACTTTGTAGTAAGAAATTTATTTCCTTAAGTTCATAAAAGTTTCCATATTTTCGTTATCTTTTTTTTCAAATTTCAAAAAGAAATTAATACAATTTCCAGATACTATTAATAGTTTTCTAATTGTAAAGATTACAACAATTTTTAATCCTATTGGAACATTTTAAAAGTTGATCAGCAATTATATTGGAAATTTTGTAGAAAACCTTACAAGATCTGATGTGTATAAATATTGTAATACTCTCTCTTGCATATCTTTATACTTTTCACTTCTATCCCTCTACTATTAATCTCTATGTCTACAAATTATACACAATAATAATTATTAACAAATGTAATTTATATACTCGTTAATAGCTTGTGTATTTAACAAACTTTTAGTTTAGTTTTCTAATTAGTCTAAAAAAATGTTTATTTTTTTTTTAATTTCCTGCCAATTTTTTAACTAATATAATACTTTTATACTATTGTTTTGGCTTTTTTTATATTAAAAGTAAAATTAAAACAAAAATATTTTAAATACTTATTAACACAGATGTGCCATTTGTTAAGCATTAAAAAAGCTTTCTTTTTTGTAAAAATAAAAAAATAAAAAATATTAAACGAATTATTTTCGTTTATCCTCTTTTTCATAATTGATTAACAACAACAAAAAAACAATTTATTATTATTATTCAAGTTTACTATTCATACACTTATTAAAGAACATTAAATAAAAGAATTATATATTTATATAATTATTATTATTAATTAATATATTATGAAAATATCAATAGCAATGTTAGCCCATTTAGCAGAGTTGTTAAAAGAAACAGAAAAAAATTAAAACAAAATTATTATTAATTTAATGATGGGGAAAAAAAGTGCAGCTTGTATTTGCTTTTTTTGTAAAGAAAAACAATAAACAAATAAAAAAAAATATTATACATATATAAATTATAAATATAAACTATAAAATTACGAAAATGTGTTTTACTGTTTAAATTATGGGGAAGTTGTTGTTGTAACAGGTTGGCTGTAACTGGATGTTCTTCCCTGGGGAAAGAACTTCCGATTGATACAGCTGTTGCTGAGTTGACAACCTTTGAATAGAGTCATTAGGGAGCGGAGATCCAATTGTCGATGGGAACATAGTTGTAAAAGCTAAAACTATATAATAATCTAGTTCCAATGAGAAGTTTTTTGGATTTGCGGGTGTTATGCACTTTTTCTATATAATTCCATGGAATTTTGCAAATACTACTCATTTTTTGGGAGTTTAGCTTTGGGAGCATTCATTATATAAACCCTCTACTTTATAAACCAAACGTTCAAGTTATACGGATGTCGAACGATATGTACAATAGCGACAAGATAGCATAGAATCGATCTCAAAAGATCCATGATATCGATATTAGAATATAAACAAACATTTTGCAATTGGATCATTATTCCAATAGGAAAGAACTATCAGCTATGTAACAACAATTGGTTATTTGATAACATATGGAAATACCTACGTCCATTGATAATTATTTATATTAAAAATAGGTACTCACTTTGTTTAATATAAAATCATACAGGGAGGCGAGATATTTGCCTTAGCATCAAAAAGATAGCACCTCTTTTTAATTATTGATCAATATTTATAATTTGTAATAATTTTTATTTATATATTGCTTTTTATTTATTTAACTTTATATTTTATGAAAAACTTAACTTTTTTAATTTCCAACAAAATTTTTCTTCATTTTTTATTATTTTTACACCAATAAGAATTTTCACAATTTTCTTTTTAGATTTTTATTTTATAACAGACTTATCGTTAAAGAAAAAATACACTTTACATAAACTTAACACTGTGATTAATAATAATTTCAAAATTTTTTTATTAATTTTATTACTTTTATGCTCAAAAGTTAAAAAAATAAAAAATTTCTAATGAAAATTAATCAATTTCGGCGCAAATAAAACCGCGTACTAATTTGACAGTATAATGAGAAAACAGAGTTGTTTACTATAAATAAAATATATAAAACAGAGTTGTCAATAACTTTGTAAAAACGGAAGCTAAAATTTTAACACTTAACAACACTGTTGTTGTTTTATTTACTATGTACTCTTATTAACTTAACAAACTTAAATAATATAATACTGAATGATAAAAACTCATGTCCATTTACAGTATGTTCATTAACATTAACCATAATTACTTTTATAATTGTGAACAACTCTGTTTTCAAAATTTTACATATTTACATCCTTGCTCAAAACAACCCTGTTTTATTATGAAACTGTCAAACAATTACGCCGTTATATTTGTGCATATATTTTTGTGAAAATATAGTTTCGATTCCGACCTGAGACACTGGTTAAGGTTAAGGAGCACACAACAGGCCCGATAGAGGTTTAGGTGTATTTCTTCGGATTTGATGTATATATCCTCCTTTCAAACTAACTAAGGGCAGGTATTTCTGATAAAGATAATCTTCAATCTTTGGTTAAACGTGGTTTAATATAGGTTTCGTGTTTTTCAGTAATCCGTAAAGTTTTTTTTTTTTATTGTCTTAGTTTAACTGATTGTAATTGGCTATTAAACCTAAGTAATAAGTGAGAACACACAATCAAATAACCAATATAATAATCAATTCAGAAGAAGAGAAACTTAATATTTGAAGTAAATAGTAATTTTCTGATTTCTTTTATCGGTTCTTGGTTTTACATGTTTATTTATATTTTTTCTAAAATTTTACATTTTACAAAAGTGATGTTTGCAAAAAATATCTGTTCATTGTTTATGTTTTTGACAGAAAAGTTGGCAATTCTAAGATTCATAACTGAAAAACACAATCATCGGTTAAAGTCCGCCTAAATTTGTTCCGAGTTTAATCTAATTACTCAGTTTAACTAAGTAGTAAGAAACCCGCCCTAACATATACTAAAAACGTAACGTTTCATGTCCCAGTTAACTATTATTGCAAATCCTTCACTTCCGAAATATGCATCAGTTTCACGGATTATCTATTGATTATCCCGGTAGTTCTTGCAATGTCACTGCCATTTCTAAACTAGCTGCATTAGCTTTTTCTTTATGTCCCAAAATCTAGAAGAAAGTATTAGAACTTGGAAAATCTTTCTAAATATAAACCCACATTCATTGAATTCAGAATATAAAGTAAAGACTTTCAAAACACCTTTCTTAAAAATGATTTCTTTAACGATATATTTTTCTTTCAGTTTTTTTTTTATTTTTCATAATTAAACTAAAAACTAAGCAGAAAACAATAATTAACATATACATACGAATTATAAATTAAACGAAAAAAATTGTGTTTAAGTTGCATTAAATAACATACATTTTGTTTTAGAATTTTTTGTTTTTTTAGCAAAGCTTAATGTTTATCTCTCTCGTTTTTAATATACACAGTATTATTAATTTAATAACTTTTAAATTAAACCAAACAAACAATTTAGACTAAACCTATAAATCCAAATTTAGTACAGATAACTAATAAAGGTATTTTTCCATTCTTAAGAATATAAACCTATAAAAAAAAATCAAGTCGCCTAAGGTGAAATTAATAATTTAATATTTAAAACTGCTTTATAATAATAATATTTGCAGCTGTTGGCTTATCTTAAGAAACACAAAAGTTTCCATTGAAAAAAACCAAATAAAATATACTAATATATATAGACCAATTATCATCGTATTTGTATATATCGTGTTTGTTTATAATATAAGAATAATTAACATAAATATTTAAGAAGGAATACATATTATTATTATTAAGGTATAGATAATTGATTTCATTTTTGTTAAGAGGGAACTAGGGCGTTTTGTGTGGAATTAAAGCAATAAAATAAATAACAATTTCTTTTTCTTCTTTCTTTTTTACTTCCAAACTTTTGGAGGTTTAATGAAATTAAAGCGCCGGCGTTTCGGGCAAAAGTGAAGTGAAAAATGTCACAACAAATGTACGTATTGTGGACATCATCGATTCATTATTGGCATTCTCTGGCGTATCGGTTGTAGTGTCAGCCTGCTGTTGTTGCTGTTCGCCTTCGGCGTTATTTTCATTAACTTCTTGTGCCTCGGGGGCAGCTGCTGCATTTTGTTGTTGATCGACACCCTGTCGTATCTGATCTACAGCAGCATTTTGAGCTGCATTATTATTACGATTCAAGTTGTTGTTGTTGCGTTCATGACGTAAACGAAAAACTCCGATGTGGTATCTGTGGTGAAAAAGAAATGGGGGAAGTTGTAATTTGTACAGATAGGAAAGAGTAAAATAAAATTAACATGATGGCAGATTTGTATGTAGACTATAAGCCCGACTGTAGTCAAGACATTAGACTAGTCTATAGGCGAAACTATATACTAGACTATGGTTGAGTCCATAAACTAGACTACAGTCGAATTTATTGACAAGAGTGTATGATGATTGGCGATAGGGGTGTATATACTAGAAACCAGCACAGACTATAGATTACACCCGCATCTATCAGTATTTGCCTCTTAAAATATTAAAATTTTCCAACTTAATTAATTATCTACTTACAAATAGATGCCACCAGCTATGATAACAACCACCAAACATCTAAGAGGCGACGAATTGAAATACAATAATGTCAAGAACAATGCCAAACGTGTTATTGAGAAAAAATTATCCAGCCAATCACGATTATCCTGTTCCTCTTGTGGCAAGTTAGGAAAACGTGCAGCAGCAACTTGCGCCAGCGCTGGTTGTTGCTGATCTTGCCTATCGGCAGGTGCAGCATCGGCAGCTACATTTCCTGCTGCTGCTGCTGCGGCAGCTGGTGCCGAGGCAGTAGTTTCTGAAACTACAGGAGACATCACAGTTGAGGGAAATTGTTGTTGAAATAGATTTTGAAAATTTGGTGGAATTGTAGGAAATGCAGAGGGATAACTAGTATTGGTTGTGCCACTACTACCAGCAACCGTATTTGATAATCTTAAACACTGTTCCATATATTGTGAATAGACTTGTTGCATCCAGTTGTACATGGCAGTCTGTTGTGTTAACATGGCCTGTACATTGTAGGGCCCCGCAAAGCCAGTGCCTAAATTTGGAGGAAACTGTGGACATGACATACCAGCTGCTGCAGACATTAGCTGTGGTGACATAAAGTAAGGATGCATTTGTTGATGAAATAAGGGCAATTGTTGTTGCTGCATTTGGGCTGAATTAGACTGCTGCTGTTGTGTGTTGCTACTATTGCCAGCAGTGTGTCTTTGGCGTAAACCATCTGTTGTGGACATATTATTGTTTGTTGCTACTCCTGCACTATTTGTCATAGTTGAATTTAATGTTGATGATGTTTTCGTTTTATTAGCTGTGGAAGCCGTTGTAGGGGGTAAATTTTTGGGTGTATAAACCAAGTGTATTATATGATTATGTGTATAGACGTCTTTATAGCTGCGTATAACATCCTTTAAGAGTAGATTGTCATTTAAAAGTTGGCCAGAGTAAATTAGTTTTTGATCAGCGGCAGGCTAAAAATAAAAAAGGTAAAGAATTTATTAATAAATAGAAAAGAAAAGAATATGTTTTCTAAATTGTTATCAATAAAAACATTATTATTAAATATTATTGTTATCTTAACAAAATATTCTTTTAAGCAAAACACGTAGACGAAATTTTCTTTAAATTATTGAATCTACAAGAAAAGCTGCTCTTTTTCTCTTAATTTATAATAACTTGATAACTTACTGCTTGTATATATTTGTTTATTTGTATATTGTTCTATGGACTTTTGTATATTAAATTGCTAGTTTTGATGTTAAGGGCTTTAGAGGAGTAGGAAGAGTTTTATTTTGAAAATTTCCAGCAAATAATAAACAGCCACTTGTCGCTATCGTAGCGTCTGCTAGCTTATGTATGTGTGTGTTTTATTATAAAAATTATAAACTGATAAGTTTTTTTCAATATTTGTTTAAATTCAAAAAAACACTTGTTTATACTAAGTGTAAAGAATGAAGAGAATGAAAAAAGTAGTAAAAAAAAGCAAATACAAGAAACTAATGGTAAATAAACAAATCAACTAAAAGGCTACACATGCTCTTAAAAATTGTAATAGAATTTCCAATAAGAACTGCTAGAAAACTATATTTTATTCAAATACTGGTTTCTCACATTCTATGGAATCATGAATCTATCAATGAAGGACTCAGGTGGCAATTTTTGTACATGGATTTGATTGGTCCATATACAATCACTTTGCAGAAGTACTCGAGCTATCCAATCTCTGACCCGTTGCTTAATTTCCGAGATGTAAAAAAATCACTTTTGTTTACAACCACGCAGCTGGGATGGTCTCTGTTGATTCGGCAACAGCACGTAGAGACGTAACCGGTATACCGAAGTACGAATACATGAAATAAGCCTTTGTCTTTGTTCCTACTCATGAACAGAGTATACTCTTAACATATCTGGACAAGGAAGGAAAATTCAATGGTATCATTTGTATATGATAGCTTTCATCCATCATCATACAACCCAGCACACATCTCATTCATACGACACATTCATTATGGGTAGACGGGTGGGGTGAGGCCCGCCGTATCTCACATTTATCTCGTACCATATACGGTTAATACCAACTTATTTCCAACGCTTAGTCCCACAGTCACTCCTCTGTGAGGTATCTGTTGTTTCGGCTACAGCACCGAGGTTATCCCGATATATTGACTTTACCTTACATCAGTCTTTTAACCGCAACTTACTATTCCCTGCGGGCAACTGGCCACCCGTAGTACCAGATTATGTTGTGCTCTGGTCTGACCTCTTTTCAATCTATGCAAAGACTATGCCAGGCAGTAGACTGTAACCAATTTTTTAGTCCCGGCCAGACTAGAGATATTGGCCACCTCTTTATTCCCCGGCATTGCAATAACAACAAGGTGGAGGCCTCACCAAGGTAACGTGTCCCCGGGAGGATGTAACTCGGAAAGTAAGTTTTTTAGATTAAAAAATATTTAATAGACCTTTTATTTGCTATGCATCGTATCTAGGCAAAGATCTTGTACGAAATATAGCCAAAAATATGATAAATATATTTTGTAAGGATTTTACATATATTTCTACAATTTCTGCATCAAATCTTAAATTTAGTTTAGAATTAAATTGCCCTAAACTTTACAAACAAACCCTCGTAGTATTGAAAAAAGTTATTATAAAAGTGTGTATTTTTGCCGGTCAAATGAAACCAGTTTCTTAAAATTTCATTAATTTATTTTAATATATGAATATTTTATAAAAAAACATACTGCACGTACTAAAAATATATAATAAAGTCTACAGATTTCAATAGTTTATTTCATAAGAAATGTTAACGAAATAAACGCAGTTGTTAAGTTCAATATTTGGCTTTATGTTTAAAAAAAATGTTAGTAGTTTTTTTTCTAATTCTAAAATTAAACAATTAAACATGGTTGGTTGCATGGTTCAATAACCTGCACAGTTTTGTAGTTTAAAGTTCCGTATTATGTAAATTTTTATTTGACTAGACTTCCAGTTGCTACTTCTAGTTATAATTTGTGAGTAATTTGATAATTTGTTTATCTCATTTTAACCTTGAATTTTAATTAATAGAATCATTCCACCTAGGTGTGTTATAATTTTGTCTGAAAACATCACATTTGGTATTTATTTTTACGTATATTATAAAATAATCAAAGTTTTTGCTTTAATATTTTTATAAAAAAAAAGAAATTAAATGCATTTTATATATAGTTTTATAATATGTATGTACTAAAAGTAAATTATATTGATATTGACTGAATATATGGAATACTGATTGTTTAAACGTCGACTTACTAACCAATGATCAATTCTAAAAGTCATGTTTGTCAAATAACTCTACTTAAACCGGCTTGAAAAAAGTCGTCTCTTTTTGTTTTCTATTGTATTAATTTTGCAACTAAAGACATTTTTAGCCGGCTAACAGTCCATTTCAAAAGCCGACTATATATTCAATAGTAGTATGTGCTCCCGGCATGAAATTTAACCGCTCTGTATAGAATATTTGTATAAAAGTAAACAATTGTCCTCAAAAAGAAATCAAATTCTTACAATAATATGCAATTATTTTAAAGAACACGTAATTCGAAACTAACGAATGACGTGTACAACTTATAATGGTACATTTTAAAGAAATTTAATTTTATTAAATGCAGCTGTTTAAAAAAAAAACAAAAATCGGATTATGTATTGTATTTGTGTTTGCATTCAAAAAAAATTTCGTTTATTTATAAATTTATTTGTTTTTATAACAATAATAATAATGCAAATAATAAACAACAGATTGCAATGTATTATGATTTTTGTGGTTAAATTAAATATTGATAAATCTGTCAAAATTTTTAAAGTAATTAATAATATGTATTTTATTAAAGAGAGAATGTCAATTGAAATTTAACTGATATTGTAATCAATAATTATACAGTTGCATACATATTTTAATTAGAAATAAAAGGATATTTATTAGGAAAACAAATGATTTTGTCAGTTTTGGTGAAAAGTAGTCATATTGGAACTTTGAGTATCGAAATAATGTAGATATAAAAAAATATTTGTTTGAGTACTGATCAGATTTTAGTATGGATTAGTCAAATCAGAAGAAAACTAGTGATCTCGAAAATACTTTTATGTGGATTGGTTAAATCAGAAGAAGAAGAGAAGTTTAGCCGATAACTCATCAAATTCATAGTCAAAATAGTATGAAATAATTAGCAAAACTGCTAAATATATAGAATTTTTTTAAAAATGGAAAAGATGAAATCAAGCAAAAACTATACAATATACCTATATTATAACCTAAGTGTATCGATTATTTTATTTAGGAATTGTATACTATAAAACCTGCATAATTAGCAATTACTAAAACTAAACTAATAAGAAAGTTAGAGAAGATAGAAAGTAGCCAATAGCCGGTTTGAAAGTATTAGTAAAACTACTTATTCCCTTTTATATGTTAAATACACATGTATGCTTTTCTGAAAAGCTTTAACAATAATACAAACTAAATTAAAATTTATAAATTTTAGCAAGTAATAAACAAATGCGCATTATACCAAAGTTTTGATAAGCAAATATTTTTGTTAATTTCTCGAAGTTCCTACAACAAAGATTGATAAAAACTCAGTACTAACATAAATAACTAAAAAACACTTATTTTAGATTAAATTTAACTATAAACTTTTCAGAAAAATGTTTTCTTCCCTTACTTCTACTTACCGGTTTGCTAGGATATACCACCGACAAATGTGACTTCAGCCTTTTGACAGTCCACAATAAATCACTTTCAATCACATGATCTTCATATTGTTGATTAGATGATTTAATCAAAAGTTTTACATGAGAGGCTGATTTAATGTTGGGTGCCGCCGCACCAACGGTTTTCGTGTGAGCAGCAGCACTAGCTCCATCAGCTACCGCAGCTGCCGAGGATGAATTTGCTGTATTAGTTTCATCCATACTAACCATTTTTTTACTTTTCCCACGTACAATCGAGTATTTACAATAAAAATATTCCGTTTTATATGTTTTTATATTTTACAATATATATAATATAGTTTTATTATTTAATTGCAAAAAAATTCTATAATTCTTTTGTTATTGCCCAGTCGACCTTTTTGTTTCTGTTTTTTTTTATATATATAAATTTTTCTGTTCCACTAATTAAACGCCAAGTTTATGATGTAAAAGTATACTGTTATTAGCAATTTCTATTTATTTTCTTTTATTTATAATTTTTTTTCTTGTTTTGATTACGTTTTCCTTTTATTTCGTACTTCGCCTCTTGCTCTCTGTCTCTCTTACTCTAACTGTGCACTTGTTAACTGACGTGTTATCTGTTGTTCCTTTTCTTCTATACTTTCTATGTATGTATGTGTTAATTTTTTTCTGCTGTTTTCTGTACTATAGCATTTCACCAATAAATTTTCAATATATTACTAATATTTTCGAAATATTCCTTTTTTATTAATGAGAATAGAAAATTTTGTTGTTTTTTTTTATTGTTAAGAAAAAAATTAAAAAAATTTCCCAACGTTAATGACACAAAAAAATAAAAAATTCCGACACAACTTCTTCTAACGTCGTTTCTTCGTACTTAAATAAAAATTATTGGCTAGCGTTGCCACACTAGTTGTTTATATTTTGTTCCGAAGAGGGAGTTAAAAGAAAAGACAAAAGTAGAGTTGCCGTTAGGATGATTGTTACATGTACAGATATTTGGGGAAAAAGCAAAAAAGTCTAGTATTAACATGTTAAATTAAGTTTATTTGAGTCTTTTAAATATTCATTCATATAGAAGTTATAATTCTTTGTTTTAATACAAAATATTGTTTACAGCAACAAATTTGAACAAATGAAATAAATTTATATGATATTAAAATATTTTTCAAAAATGTATAATTTTACGAAAACAAAGGAATGATTATGATTAAAGACAAGACTATAGACGTTACTTTTCTGTAGACTTTACTTTAGGCTAGAAGTTAAATCAAACTATAGGCTAGATTACAAATTAAACTGTAATTGCCAATCTTTGCTCTTTCCGGAACTTAAATCCAATTATTTGAAGAACGATACGAGACTATAGACTAAAACAAAACGAATGCTTACCGAAAAAAGTATTCCCTACTAAAATGTACCTGCGTTCCAGTACCAAAATTTCAAATTGTTTTGTTGGTTTTCTAAATTTTTCTGACAAAAACCTACAAAACTTACGAATATTGGAACAATAATTAAATCACCATTTTCCGATAAATTATAAATATACGCCAACATTTTATGATTTAAACATAAATAACGATTTTTTTTAATAAATTAAAACGAACAAAATTTAAAATCATTTCTTAAATTTATATATTTTAGCAACATTAAATTAAACTAATAATTCTTAAATATTAAAAAATTAAGTCTATACTGATCTCATTTCCTGATCCTCGTCCTGGGCCTGTTCTTGAGGCTGACTTTCCTTATCTTCTTCAGCATTATTATCATTATTTCCTGAATTATTTTCGCTGCTATTGCTATTACTATTATCATCTTCCCCATTATTGGAAAAACCATTCAATTGTTGTTCATTTTGTTCTTCCAATTGCTTGGTCTTTTCATTCTCTGCTATGCGTTGTCGTAAGGTGTATATTTGCTTCTCCAATTCCACGCATTGCTGTTCGATTTCATAGTTTTTCGACACTAACAAGACCCAATTGGCTTCGAGGGTTCGCAGTTTTTCTCCGGCCTGTGTTTGAGCCTGTTTTCTTTGCCAATTTACGTCTTGTATTTCTTTTTTCAAAGCCTGCAATTGATTTTGGGCTTTAGCTTGCAAGGCTACGAATACTTCTAGATATGCTTTCCAAGCCTCAATACCATAATCAAGCATTAATTCAAGATTCATTGTTCTAACCCATTGATGTTCTAGTTGAGCTTTTGAATTGTCTATGGATTCTTCCCAGGCGGAAACTTCAGATAAACGTCCTGCAGCTGGTGGTGGCAATTCATAACGTTTCATACTTAAAGTTTCCATGGGTATACGATTCTGTATGCGTTCAAATTCTTGAGCCATTAGTTTTGTCTCAAAAGCGGCCGAGCTGAGGGGAGGTAAATGTTCTAAATAGTTTTTGGTGGGTCTATAGCGGCGACATTCCTCCTCTACCATAGCCAAAGCCTAGAATTAGGAAATTATAGTTTCAATTAATACAATAATATTCTAAAATTTTTTTCTAATTCTATTAAAACAAAAGTTGATAAAAATATCTTATAATATGTGAATATTTTACAAATATTTCACTATTTTGTAGAAAGTATAATTTTTACACTGTTGACACTGAGACACACATTTCTATATAACTTTTCAATACAAACTTTGATCATTTACTTACCGATTCTCTAACACCAGGATCATCATAACCTTGATCTATATAGGGCAAAGCATCCACAGTGACTTCTCCAGCCATGTTGTACAACAATTTTTAAAAAAAAATATTATATTTAATTAAATATCTATAATTTTTACTTTGCTCCGGCTTGTAGTTTGTTTTCTTTTTTACAATGTTTGACAGTTCACTATTTCACTTCTCATACTCCCTTTTTTAGCGTCATTCGTAGCATCGAGAGCCACCTAGTGTCAAACCTTAAAAACACCGAAAAATCGCTAAAATCTCAAATACAACTCTTTAAATTCGTTCAGTTTCAACTCTGTTTATCGGTAGCCATATTGAATTTCGTAAAGTTTTTCGTTATTTAGCATTCTTTCCTCTTCTTGTTTTCTTCCTTTTTCTTTTCGGTCCACTATTGGTAAATGGAGGACGTTTCTGCCGTAGCAGAATAAAATAATATAATAATTTTTGGGATTATTTGCCAATAAAAATGGTAAGAAGTGTTAAAAATTAAAGCGATTATTAACGGCGTTAATGTGAATCTAAAACTTGCCAGAAAATAAATTGTAAATATCGTGAAATTTAAATTTCGACAAGTCACACGTGTTTAGTTCTTGGGCATTTGTGAAATTCTAACCCACGTTGATGTTGATAATAATCGTGAAAATATTAAAGTGTTGAAGAAGTGGCAAAGTGTTTAATAAATTTTAATTTTATTGTTTTGTGTAGAGTTTAGCCAATGCCAGACCTCTGGTCTCCGTTTATTCGGATAAAAATGAACAAATCAAAGAAAAGAACATCTGCTTGCCAGCTGTCTTCAAGGCTCCCATCCGCCCCGATGTGGTCAACGATGTTCATCAATTGATGCGTCGCAACAAGCGTCAACCTTATGCTGTCAGCGAACAAGCCGGTATGTATAAAATTCTCTTAAAAATAAAGTAAAAGTGTTCCCTGTATAACGTGTGTGTTGTTGTTGTTGTTTAGGTCACCAAACCTCTGCTGAATCTTGGGGTACTGGTCGTGCTGTTGCCCGTATTCCCCGTGTCCGTGGTGGTGGTACTCACCGTTCCGGCCAGGGTGCTTTCGGTAACATGTGTCGTGGTGGTCGTATGTTCGCCCCCACTAAGACCTACCGTCGCTGGCACCGCAAGATCAACGTAAACCAACGTCGTTATGCTTTGGTTTCCGCTATTGCTGCCTCTGGCGTCCCAGCCCTTGTCCAATCTAAGGGTCACATCATCGATGGCGTCTCTGAATTCCCATTGGTTGTCTCTGATGAAGTACAAAAGTTGCAAAAGACCAAGCAAGCTGTTGTCTTCCTCAGACGCATGAAGATCTGGGCTGACATCCAAAAGGTAAACAAAACATTTATGTGTTGTAGTTGTAAACAAAACATCGATCTTTATGTTGGCAGTTGCTGCAATTATTGACAGAATTCAGTTGTTATTTAAGAATTTTGTTAAAAATTGCTTTAAACTTGTAAGTGGCTGCTAGATTAAACATTGGTTTCGGTAGGCGTTCCGTTAACAAGTGTTTAATATTTATTAACGGGGTAACTTAAATCAACATTATTTTTAAACTACTGCTAATACTGTTGTTAATAATCAATATATTTCTCTTGCTAAATGTAACTGTTTTTGTTTGCCTGTGCTTTTAGGTGTACAAATCCCAACGTTTCCGTGCTGGCCGTGGTACTATGCGCGATCGTCGTCGCATTGCCCGCAAAGGTCCCCTCATCGTTTACTACAAGGATGAAGGTCTCCGTCGTGCCTTCCGCAACATCCCCGGCATTGAAACCATGTCCGTCGACAAGATGAACTTGTTGAAGTTGGCTCCTGGCGGTCATGTTGGTCGTTTCGTCATCTGGACCGAATCTGCTTTCGCTCGTTTGAACGAACTTTTCGGCACCTGGAAATCTGGCTCCACCTTGAAGAAGGGCTACAATCTTCCCCAACCCAAGATGGCCAACACCGACTTGACTCGTCTTCTTAAATCCGAAGAAATCCGCAAGGTTCTCCGCGATCCCCGCAAGAAGGTATTCCGTCGTGTACGTCGTCTCAATCCTTTGACCAACGTACGTCAACTCATCAAGTTGAACCCCTACGCCGAAGTTCTTCGTCGTCGCGCCGCTTTGGCCGCTGAGCAACGTACCATTGCCAAGACCTTGGCTAAGGCCAAGAAGAACAACGTTGAATTGGCCAAGAACCACTTCGCCGTTGTTGCCAGCAAGGCTGCTGCCAACCGCGCCAAGATGTTGAAAACTGCTTTCGAAGCCAGAAAGAAGAAGGCCGCTGCTGCCCCCAAGAAGAAGTAAAAACTTTTGAAAAGTTTTCGTTTTGGTCCTAGGGAAAGTGGGTGTATTTTTAATAATACTTATAAATGCTACATAGAAGAAACATGTATATGAATTTTTTTCATAATTAAAACAAAAAAACATTTTTAAAAATCCAACTTAAAGTTTAAGTTTATTTTTTAATAAAAGGTTTTTCCATACTGTTGTTTTTAAGTTTACAAAAAAAGACCAAGAGTATTTGTTGTTAGCGAGGAGGTGTGTTAGGGTGTGTGTTGGTTGTAACTTTTATGAAAAACATCAACAAAAGTTTAAAATTTTTATTCAAGGCTTGCATTTATAATTTCCACTAGAACTTCCCTACCGTCATAAAATATATTTTTACCAAGGTCAGCCACACCCAGTTGTTTTTACCAAAAATTAAAATTTTTCTACTTTTCACAATAATCTCAAGTTTTCGAATGCATATTTTGAAATTTGATTTCGAATGTTTTGTAATTTATATTTTTAATTTCAAAAATTATTTTAACACACCCCCACTTATTTTTGAATTTATAAAAATTTATTTTTGAAAATTATTAGAATTTTGTTGTGAAAATTTTCGATAAAGTTTAACAAATTTTTCTAGAAATGAAATAATTTTTCGAATTTTTTCTGCAATTTTTAAAAATTATTTTCGAATTATTTGTAATTGTAATTAAAATTGAAGCATTTTTTGAAATTGCTTTTGAAGTTTTAAATTGTTTCAAAAAGTTTTGAATTTTAAAAAGGTTCAAATATACAGCAATATGCGGTTTTGCGTTTTTTACAGTTTTTTTGGGACCAAATGCTTTAAAGGGTTAATTTGGATTCGTTTCTCAATTTATTTTAAATTTCAGATTATATACATTAAAATTATACAGTTTTATTTAATAATATTCTGTAATAAGTAATAGTTTTATATTCTCCATAGTTGACCTCCAGATAATTCAATTAGTACCTTTTGCTGAATGAAAAAGTACCAAAAAAGTCCTTATTTATTCCGTCCTCTACATGCTAATGTTCCTGCAATCAATATTATAGAAAACTCCAAAGAAATAATGGCCCCTATTCTGCATTTCAATTCGAATCGAATCGAATTTTCTCCGTTTGGCAACTTTGGTATTCTGCATTTCGATTCGACTCTCCGCTAAACAAAAACGTAGATACGATCGCTGAATACACACGTTCGTAAAGCATTTAAACGAAGTGGAATTGCTTCTTCTGTTTCTTACTGTTCAGTTTTTTGTTGGAATACCTTTTTTCGATCGTTGCGTAAACGTAATCGAAATGCAGAATAGGGGTGAATAGTTAATAAACTAAAAAGTATCCAAAAATAGGTCTTGATACCAGAGTCAAATAAAAACCTGAACTGGTCGCAGTAGGAGCATTTTAGTATTTCAAAAAGCTGTAAAACAGGAAAATTGATTGAAAAAAGTAAATGTTATTAAAAATTCCCCAGGCCATTAACGTGTCTCATCTGTCATTTTCACGAAAATAAGATTTTAATGGCAAAATATTCAGAAAACTATCTCTATCTTAAATAAAAAAAAATTCTGAATGCAAAACTCTCTATCTTATCCAAAAATTGCTTCAAACTCTATTATTTTGGATAATTTTCTGTGGCAAAACAAGTGTTTTTACTAATTTGGATATGCTGAATACATATTTGAAATCGGTTTAATAGTTTTCGAGATATTGCTCATTATGATAAAAATTTGATTAATTTTATTGTCGTGTTTAACCATATAACATTGATTTTGAACCATAACCTCATAATCTGTTGCTTTTTCAACAATTTGGTTTATATTCACCCCTATTCTGCATTTCGATTACGTTTACGCATTCAGTTATGCAATGATCGATTTTACTCTTACAGTATACATCCGATTTTGGCCTAGGATATATAATTTTAAAGATATTTCTTCGCAGATGTGCAGAATATATATATATATTAATAAGATCGGTTCAGGATTTTGGGAGATAAAAGCATTTAAAGTTGTTACTAAAAAACTTGTGTTATTTTAGATAGAGACTATTGAATATAGTCCCACGACATGTAATGATTTTTTAAATTTTGTAACTGAACTAATGTTAAAGCAATGTGTAACTAGTTTCTAAGAACTAAATCCTTGAATACTATTTAGAAGTATTTAAGAAACACAACAATGTTCCGAAGAACGGGTTCAATAAGTAATGACGACACCACTGAAGAGGTTCTGATTGCACTTATTCTAGAACTAGTTGTTTTTAAAACAAGTTCTAAAATTTTTCTGGGTAGTTTAAATTTAATATATTTATAAAAAACTTATTTTATGATACGAATACTATACTGGATTTCTAAAGATTTTGGAAATTTTCCCCCAAAAAAAAACAGGTCATATGTCATCTATATATGGCGTATGATTAATAATTAAATTTCTAATTAAATTCAAATCAGTATACGTTTCATTTAACATCACTTTTGCTCAATAGTGATAGATAATAGACAAATATTAAAATATTTTATATTGGGAAGAAAATCCCTTACAAATCTAATTTTATGTCAAAAGAGAATAGAAAAACATTGATCTTGAAATCGTTAAACTTTGTTTGTATTTGTTGCATAAAGTAATTACAAAGCAATTACATTATAAATGTATTTATTCTCTTTATGCATAACAATGTACCCACAGTAGATACGCAACAACCAACACAAATATTTAAGTAATTTTCCATTTAAAAATAAACAAATTTTCATACATATTTGTATTTTAAATACAAAGAGAGATGAAAACCATTTATACAGATAACACAGGAGAAACCATACAAAAGTTTAAGAAGCTGTGAGAAAAGGAAATTATTTATTTTTTTTAATAAAAAATGAAAGCCTATGACCGACATCAAAAACATATATTTTTTTCATTATCAATATGTATGTATTTTCCTTATCAAAATCTTTCAAATGTACAACATACAATATACTCTTTTTTTCGTTCTATTCGATTTTATGTTGTCGTCGTGTGTAAGTTCTGATGAAAGTATAATTGAAAGACAAAAATAAACTCGTGCAAATAAATTTTGATTATTATGTACACAACCCACGTTACCTTAGTACTTAGTACTAGTATTAATCAATTAAAAATAAGTAAAAGATATGAGAGAGTAAAAGAATTTAAAAGAGAGTCGTAATGGGAATGGAAAAAAAGAAAAGAAATGTTTTATTGTATGGGCGATGATGATTACGAACTGAAAGTACTTTATCACATTTAAAGTGGAAAAGACCAAAAATTTTGCGAAATTGAAAACGTTTTTAAATTTATGTTGTATCGTAACCATGATAAAAATAATTAGGAAATTACTTCATTGAAAAATGTTAATTTCTTATTTTAGGTTTATTACAATGTCTAAATATCTATCTATCTATCTATCTATCTATCTATCTATCTATCTATCTATCTATCTATCTATCTATCTATCTATCTATCTATCTATCTATCTATCTATCAATCACATGTAATTCGAATACTTGGTACTTAAAACCAAATGGTATTGCAAAATAAAAGTACTTTTTTTGTAACCACAATTATCATTACTAGGCTGATATGCAAAGAAAGTGGTTCTTCATTTTTGCGCTCTTTGTGTTTGGGATCTCCACTATAAGTACGAGTACAAATTTGTTGTTTTTGTTATTATTTATTGTTGTCGTTGTATTATAATTGAATTGAAGTAAATCAGTCGTAGTAGAAGATACAACAATGTGTCGTGTCGAACACAGAGTAAAAAAAATAGCGAAATAAAAGAAAATATAAATAAATTCTAATTGAAAATTAATTAATAAACAAGAGTTATTGAGCTAAAGCAAACATTTTAAACGTAAAGCTTGTCTGGAACGGTGGTGGTTAATATGTCTGTAAAGGCAGACAAAGCAATAATAAAATAAACTAAAACGATATTTTGTGTGTTTTTAAGAAATTAATTTGTTGCTTTTGTTATTACCAAAAAAAAAAATAAGTGATGTAAAAGAAAGTATAACAAATTATTTAACCACAAAATATAGATAAAAATATTTAAAAAGTGTTATTAACTAATTAAGAAAAACAATTTAATGGTTGGTGTTTTAAGCATAATCATTTTGCATGCCGGTTGTTAAGTTAAAGTAGTAAGAAAAAAACTATAAAAGAGGTATACAAATCATGATTATGATTTGTATGTATTACGTTTAAATGTACATAAAAACAATAAAAAAACTTTAGTTGGATTAACTTTCCTGCAAAGAAGAAGAAAATCACAAATAAAAACAAATCCTAAAAGTTGCATAAATGTTGAGCAGTTATATTGTTGTTGCCATTTTTACTTTGTTTGAAAGTGTGTATGAGTGTTCATGTACAATTTACTGCAAAACAACAACAACAAAAATAACAAAGTGTTAAAGAGTAGTATAAATAATAAAAACAAGACAGAAAAGACAAAACGTCTACAAAATGAAAACAAAACAAAAACATTTTGCCGATCATACGATATTTTTATATATTTATTTTTTGTTTTCATTTTGTAGTTTGTTCTACTACTGATTTTTTATACATTTTATTTATTTAATTTTTTTATTTTTTGTGTATTTAATGAAATAAAACGCAAATGTATACAAAATACAAAAAAATAGTATACGGTGGCGTCTTCCAAACATCCTCATACACTCTGTGGAATTTGTTTAACTTGTATCTAAAGTTCTTTTTTATTTCGTTTAAAGAACGTGTTTAAATAGTTGAGACCTTTTAAGGATTGTTGTGTAAAAATTTTAGGTGTACCTACACAAGTTCAGGGTTTCAGAATTGTTTGAGATTCTCTAGACAACAGTTAGTTTGTTGGTTTGATAAAGGATGTTTTGAAAAAATATTAAAAAAAAACTAAAATATGTAGTTTAATTCCCCAGTTATTTTTTTAATCTAATTTATTAAATAATGTCGGTAAGTCCTGGTTCACACTGGGAAATTTTGTTGAGAAACTTTTGATTTTGTGTGTGAGAGAAAGAGATGGTTGACATTTCTTTCTCTTTCTCTCACACACAAAAATCAAAAGTTTTTCACGAAGTTTTTCTAACGAATTCAAAATTTTTTAACCAATTCTATTGTTCGATATAGTATGGCATCCCTTCTCATAGTGTTACTTGCAAAGTGTCAAGTTTAAAAAAAAAACTTAGATTTATAGTTAACTATTTATTAATTAATAAATAGGCAATTTAACAAGCAAAAAATTTAAAAAATATGACAGGCAATTTTAATTAAATGTCATAACAAAGTAATGAACTGTCACACTAAAATTTTCTGCGCATTTAAACGAATTTAACACAGTGTCTAAAGATTTTTTTGCGGCTTAACATTTTGCACTTTTAAGTTAAAATACAAAAATAAAAATATTAAATATAACAGCATCTCAATTTATTCCAATTTGATTTTGCAGAGTGATAACTAAAGCAACAACAACTTCAAAAAACATTAATTCTTATCAATAAATAAAGAACGAATTATTAAAAATTTAAAACAACAAAAAAAGCATTCCCTGCACTACGGCAATGGGCTGGCAGAAAAAAAATGAACTTACCATTTGATACTTATAAATTTGAACAACAAAAACCACAATAAAACATATAATCATTATAAAAACTATAAAAAAACTTACTGAAAAAATAAAATAGTTTAAAGTACAAAGTGCATTAAAAAAACAACAACAATATAAATCATAAAACAACAACAGCAGACATTCAACACTCAGCTGCAGCATAAAACCGGCAACAGCAAAAAGAAAGAAAAAAACAATTGTTTTCTTTCACAAACTTTTCTTGTTTCCTTCTATATTCTTATCCACCCTAAAATACGAACAAAGTTCATGTTTTAAAATCCTTTTTTATTTAATATTTTTTATAATATTAATCCGCCCGTCTTCTATCACACCACTTTCCCTCCGCTCCCTGTGTCCGAGTTTCTTGCGCACGGCCAAGTCATGATAACAACTGTCTTCAATTTTCTACAGGGAGCTGTAGAGTTCTCTTTGTTGGGTTGTGCTGAAGCGGCCTCATTGGCGTTTCTACTTTATTTGTTATATGCTAAGACCAGGTAAGAGTTAGAACATTTTAATTTTTGTAACTGTATACAGTATTGTTCAAAATTTAAGCAACTATTTCTGACAGGATTATCAAATAATTCTGTTCGAATCGGTTTGTACAAAATAACCAAAGTATTGAAAAAATTATATAATTATTTTTTATTTTAAAGAATTATTATTAATATGTACTTCAAATAATCCCCGAGATTTAATTCTAAGAATTCTGATAAAGTTGAGTCCATTTGCTAATATATTAATTCTAAGAGAATGTTAAATTCTTTTTGAATAATTAAAAAATTGTTTGCATTCGTTCTGTTTATTGAATTTATTATACCCTACACCACTATAGTGGGGATAGTATTATACGTTTGTGCTGATGTTTGTAACATACAAAAATATTGGTCCAATACCCACCTTAAAGTATACCGATCGATTCAGAATCATTTTGAGTCGATTAAGACATGTCCGTCCGTCCGTCTGTCCGGCTGGCTGTCCATGTAAACCTTGTGCGCAAGCTACAGGCCGCAATTTTCAAGATAATTTGATGAAATTTGGACCAAGCATGTTTTTGGGCACAGGGACGAAGCCTATTGAAAATGGTTGAAATCTGTCCATTATTTCACCTAGCCCCCATACAACCGTACCTCCCGTTTTGAACTTTTTATGCCATAATTACATCAAATATTCTGCTAACTCTCTAAAAATTGGCACAAATAAGTTTTATATAAGTATAAATGACA
The DNA here is from genome assembly GCF_022045245.1 of Lucilia cuprina. Taxonomy (NCBI): domain Eukaryota; kingdom Metazoa; phylum Arthropoda; class Insecta; order Diptera; family Calliphoridae; genus Lucilia; species Lucilia cuprina. The sequence goes on along the minus strand of NC_060952.1, from coordinate 5,128,581 downwards.
CTGCAGATTTTCGTAAGGATCGGCCTTTATTTGACCCTAGCCCCCATACAAACCCCCTTCAAAAAATGTCTTAAACGTCTAAAATTGACTTGTAACCATTTGTATCGCAATGAAACTAAACAAAACTAACTGTTATTTGACCCATATAAAGCCTCATTTAGAAAATTTAGAAAATATTTTGGAATTATGGTAATATTCAACATAAAAGTTTCTTTATAAAATATAAAAAATTTATAAAAAGTTAAAATTTTAAAAATATACCCATGGTGTGTATTATATGGTCGGCCATGCCCGACTATACTTTTCTACTTGTTTATTGAATTAAAAATAATTTCAACAATTCCCATAGAACTTGAAACTCTTCATGAATGGATTAAATTATTGTTTAAATGTAATCGATTACAAATTGAATGAATTATTAGCAGGCTTGGGAGTAATGATTACATTTATAACAAGTTTAATTACAATTACTGATAATGTACAATTAAGCAATAAGTTACCTATAACGATAGTTAAACTACGCATTACCAATTACAATTACATTTAATTGTAATGGAAAACGGTTCAATTAAACCGAAATAATTCAGAAAAAGTTCACAAATACTTTGTTTTATAAAATTCAATCAATTCAAAACCAGTTAAACAATTTCAAGTTATTATAATTGAAATTCACTGTATTACAATTAAAAACAATAATTGCAATTATAAGTAATTATTCTACCTATGGAAAGCAATTGCACTGAAAATGTGAAAGAACTTTTGTGTGAACTAAAAATCCTGCCCTGAGATTTTTCATTACAATTTTTGAACTTTATTGAATCAATTACGTATTTTACTCAGAAAGTGTTTATTTATAAAAACATATTTATTTTTAGCTAATATTTTTATTATTTTATATTTTTTTAATCGCTTCTTTTTTATATTAAAAATTTGTATAGTAGATCACTACAATATAATTAGTTAAATATTCAATTACGTTTTAAATATTAAAATACATGTAATTGATATTATTTGACAAACCATAAAACAAACGCGGTTTGTATTAAATTTTTATTTTATGTCAAAGCTAAAATTTTAAGCTAATAATAGATATACGAGGATTGACATCAAAGTTTTTTTGACAATTTAGAAGGTAAATAAAACGAAAAAAGCTTTCCTTAAATATCACTAAAAAAAATTTTAACTAAATTATTTTGTTATTAAAAAAACAAACGAGTTTTCCTAAAATAAATAACAAATTCTTTGATTCAAACAATATTTTGTATTATTCACAAAATCTTCGTAAATATTGCGAAAATTTAGTTTTTTCCAAAAAAAAGGATTTCATAAAAAGAATAACAATTTCTAAATACATTTTGTATTATTCACGAAATTTTCGTAAATATTACGAAAAATTTGGTTTTTTCCAATAAAAAAGAGATTTTATAAAACGAAAAACTATTTCTAAATACATTTCTTTTTGTAAAATTAAAAAAAAACTTCGATTAAATAATATTTCGTATTATGCATGACATTTTCGTAATATTACGAAAAGTTATTTTTAATAATAAAAAACAAAAGAGTTTTCGTAAAATAAATAACAAATTCTTTGATACAAACAATATTTTGAAAAATTATTTGTTTCCAAAAAAGGAGATTTAATAAAACGAATAACAATTTCTTAATACATTAGAAAAAGTTTCGATTAAATTATATTTCGTATTAGGAATGACATTTTCGTAATATTACGAAAAATGTAGTTACGATTTTTTTCGTATAGTTAAACATGGATTATTTTCAAAAATAATTTTAAATGATTTTCTTAAATATTATGAATAAAATTTTGACTTAATTATTTTGTTGTGAAGAAAAACAAAAGTGTTTTCGTAAAATAAAAAACAAATTCTTTTATTAAATAATTTTTGTATTATTCACGAAATTTTCATAAATATTATGAAAAATTTATTTTTTTTTTCCAAAAAAAAAAAAAAAAGATTTGATAAAACAATTAACAATTTCTTAATACATTTGTTTTTGTAAAATTAGGAAAGACTTCGATCAAATAATATTTCGTATTATGCATGACATTTTCGTAATATTACAAAAAATAATTTTCAATAATTGCTAATAGTTTTATATGCTGAATAAAATTTTAACTAAATAATTTTGTTATAAAAAAAAAACAAAAGAGTTTTCGTAAAATAAATGACAAATTCTTTGATTCAAATAATATTTTGTATTACTCACGAAATTTTCGTTAATATTACGAAAAATTTAGTTATTATTCCAAAAAAAAAAAACAGATTTCATAAAACAAATAATAATTTCTTAATACATTTCTTTTGTAAAATTAGAAAAATGGTTCGATTAAATTATATTTCGTATTATGCATGACATTTTCGTAATATTATGAAAAATTATTTTCAATAATTGCTAATAGTTTTAAATACTTCTCTGAATAAAATTTTAACTTAATTAATCTGTTAAAAAAAAAAAAAAAAAAAAAAAACAAAAAAGTTTTCTTAAAATAAATAACAAATTCTTTGATTCAAACAATGTTTTGTATTATTCACGAAATTTTCGTAAATATTACGAAAAATTTAGTTATTATTCCAAAAAAAGAAATTTCATAAAAATAAATAAATAAATAAAATAATTTCTTAATACATTTCTTTTTGTAAAATTAGAAAAGGCTTCGTTTCAATAATATTTCATATTATGCATGACATTTTCGTAATATTACGAAAAAAGTAGTTACGATTTTTTTCGTAAAGTTAAACATGGTTATTATTTTCAATAATAGCTTACTTTCGTTAAACTTTGTATTTTAAAATTTATTTTCTTGAAATAAAGAATGAATTATTTAAAATGAACTTGGTTTACACGGTATCAAAAATTGTTAATTGATTATTTTATATTTTTAAACTATTAGATACGAGTAGATAATATAAGTACATTGGTGGCCTCCGGTAGGTTAGTGGTTAGTGTTCTAGTCTGGTAGACCGGAGGTGATGGGCTCGATTCCCACCTGAGGCACTGGTTAAGGAAGGAGCGCACAACAGGCCCTATAGAGGCCTAGGTGTATTTCCTCCTTTCGAACTATAAGTACATTCGAGAATCATTATGCTGGCATCCCACCTATCAAATATTTTACAAAAACATACTTTTGCAAAATATTTGATAGGTGTGATCCTAGCTTAATGATTCCCGAATGTACTTACACTATCTACTTGTATCTAATAGTTTAAAAAATTAAATAATCGACACGCTTTTTTCGAAAGTTGCATAAATAGTTGCAAAATCTAGTGCAAATTAAAGCTGTCGATTAAATAAGATTTAAAAAATTCTTTATTCAAAAAAATTATGCAAATTAAGCATTGATTGCAAATCATTAAACAAAATAATTAATTACAACAAAAGAACGCACGTCAATCTGGAAACAAAAGACTATCATTCTACAATCTTGTATTTTATGACGTTAATAATTTAATTACTCTTATTTTAAAATCTTTAAAAAAATATTTAAATTAGATTACAAAAAGTTTTATATTAATTTTAACTTTAAGTAAACTTTTTTTAAAACCAGCAATATATTTTCATTAAAATGATTAAGCTTTGTTCGTTTTATTAAATATATTTGACGAAAATTATTACTAATTTATTTCCACCTCAAATTTAACAATTTTAAATCAAGTTTATTTAATAAGATATTTTCTCATAAAAATATTTATATATTTTAAACAATTCTTGTAATTTATAAAAAAAATCAAATTCATTCATTTAACAAAAGTCAAGTTGTAAACGTAAAATTTATTGTTATATTACTTTTACAAATGTTTTACTTATAAATGTAACAAAAACCTTTTCATTTTATTGTTTAACTATGACGAATTTGTATTTTTATTATTGTTATTTTTTTTTTTTTTTTGTTAATATTTTTATGAGACTTTTATTATGCACGTAAGTATATACAATATAAGTAGTACTTATAATATTTTTGTTTGCATTTGTTATACTACATTTAAGTCCAGTGGTAAATCAAGTTCATTGCCCTCCATTTTTTTAGAGTGTTACATTAAAATAATTTAATTTTATTCTTTCAAAATGGCACAGACTATTTTTAGCAACAACAAATAGGCACAATAATTATTTAATTTTTTATTTTATTTTCTATTAATTATTTATTTTAAAAGTCTATTAATTGACCCGGTTTTAATTGGGAAATAATTAAATATATATAAACATATAAATATGTAAAACAAATTATATTTATTACAAAAATATATAAAATTACTCCTTGACACCTGATTCTTTAGATTTAATTAGAGACGGTTTTATAAAAACGTTTTTTTTTTCAAAGAAATTCATTCAGATATTGAATTATTTAAACAATTGTTAATTTAATTCTAATATAAAATAAACAAACTGATAATAGTTAACATTCAAGTTTTCACCTAATTATAAACTTGTTCTTCATTCAATAGACTTAACTAAAGACCAGACTATAGACTAGACTATAGATTGGAACATAAAATAACTACAAAAGTTTTCCAGATTAACACTATGTTACAAGCAAATTATTGCAAATTTGCCAATTACTATTCAACTCCAATTTGTATATATCTATGAAAAATTTTAATTATCTTACAGTTTTCAAGATATACGAAATTTTGTATTTAATTCTGGCGCCAAGTCCCCCATAGAAAGTCCGCCCGTTATTCTCTAAATATTCACATGAATATCAAAGTTCTTCTTTAAAATTTGAAAATTTTAGCTCTAATAGTTTTTTAGATATACACATTTTTCTATTTTATTCATATGGGGGCTTCAAGCTCCCCAGATAAAAGTCCATCCTGTTTCCTCCAAAATCTTCAGATAAATATTAAAGTAATTTGTGCAAAATTTTGAAGAATCTAGTTCTATTAGTTTCTCAGTTAAACGAAATTTTGTATTTAATTCATATGGGAGGTGTCAAGTACCCCATTGAAAATCCGTCCGTTATACTCTAAATGTTCTGATGAATGTCAAAGTTCTTCAAGTACAATTTAAAGATTTTAGCTTTAATAGTTTGGCAGATATACGAATTTTTCTATTTTAGCCATATGGTCCTATTTTATATCAAGACCTCCCCCCGCTCTTCATGTTCAGCTAAATGTTAAAGTTCTTTGTGCAAAATTTTAAGAATTTAGTTTTATTAGTTTCCCAGAGAAACGAATATTTGTTTTTAATAAATATGGCAGGTGCCGCTCCCCTCATGGGTAGTCCGCCAATTAAGTAAGTACCCAAAATGTTTACATGGATGTTAAAGGTATTCGTGCAAAATTTTAAAATTCTAACTGTAATAGTTTCCAAGATAAACAAACATTTGTATTTAATTTATATGAGAGGTGCCACGCCCCCTAATGCTAGTCCGCCCATTTTTTTTCAAAATAATCATATAGAAACCAAAGTAGCTTCGACAAAATTTTGAGGACTTGAACTGTTATATTATCTTAAATATGAATACAGATTTTATATTTTATTAATGTGGGCATGGCTCCACGCCCACTTGAAAATGTTACATATTATAATTTCTAAATTACTTTAACATTAACGTACTTTTTGTATCCTACACCACTTTAGTAGAGAGGGTATATTGGGTTTGTGCTGATTTTTGTAACGCACAATAATATTGGTGCTACACCCACCTTAAAGTATACCAATCGGATCAGATTCAGTTTCTAAGTCCGTCATATGTCCGTTTGTCCATTTAAACCTTGTAAACGGACTACAGGTCGCAGTTTTGAAGATAATTCAATGAAATTTGGTACATGATCTTATATTGAAAATGGTTAAGATCGGTCCATTATTTCACTTAGCCGCCATACAACTGAAACCCCGAATAGAGCTTGTAAATCTTTGTAATCAAACTACAGTACATAATTTCAGATAATTCAATGAAATTTGGTACATGCTTTTCTATGGTGCCGTAGACGAAGACTACTGAAATTGGTTAATATTGGTCCATTATTTCACTTAACCCCCATACAACTGAAACCGTCGAATAGGGCTTTTAAGTTTATAATTATGTTTAATATACTCGTATGTCGACAAAAAACTGCAAAACGAAGTTCTATAATAGACTTGATGATCCTCATGAACTTTCTATAATTTGACGCTAGCCCCTATAAAAAGCCCCCTTAAAAATTTGACTTAAATGTCCACAGTTTTATTCAACAACAAATGGCTTAAGTATATCTGAGGAAAGATACAATACAACTTTAATGTTTTATTATTATTAAAACTAATTCACATTTTACTTTTTGTAACAGGTGTAGGGTATTATATGGTCGGACTCGCCCGACTATAATTTCTTACTTGTTAAATTTTAAAAAATTTTAAAATAGTTTTCCTCAATAAAAAAGGTTTTAATCAATAATTAAAAATAATAATCTTACTTGTTATGTTACTAAGTGTTGATTTACATGTGAACGTTTAAAAAGAAATTTTAATCTGATTTTAATAAAAAAATTATTAATTTATAATGGCTTAACTGTTTATAACAATAAAATTTTATTACACAATACACCATTTATAAGAGGAAATATATTTTTACACATAGCAAATTTATTGCTATTTTGAAAAATTTAGAACAATTGGTGCCAGAATCAGCTTATGTAAAGAAATGGAGTAAATTTTTATATTATTATTTTTTTGAATATTATATCACAACTGAATGTACAAAAGTTACATCTGATAAGTTTATTGCCTCCTCTTATATATAAAGTATTACACTAGCACTTGTTTCTACCCCAAAGATATAGTCTTGTAACTAGTTTTTAGTAAGTACCTCTAATAATTTTAACACGAACGCTGTTTAAACTAAATTAAATTTCAAATTTATATTATTCTCTAGTTAAAGGACTTTGTAATAGAGGTCAAAGCAAAGGACCTTGATAACTTTCAGAACAGTGGACTAATGTCGAAAGTTCAAAAGTAAATATAAAATGTTATCTCATTTGAATTTCAATTTAAAATGCTTTATAATCATATAAACTCATATTATTTATTATAATTACTTGAAATCATTATATTTATCGATACTTTATAATCCGACTGTTCAAATTAACTTAATCGTAATATAATATGAAAAGAATTGAAACAAAAAAAAAAACACAATGCGAGTACACAATGTTTAGTCATATTTATTAAATTAAAGTACAAAGTTTACAAAAGATTAAAAAAGTAAATCTATACAAGTGGTTAAATTTTCAAGACAATAAAATAAACAATTTGTATAAAGAAACCAAATTGCGGCATAAAATTTAATAGGAATTTTTCAGATTTTATGACTCAAATTTTATTGATTTGAAATATATAACAAACAAAATGCTTATCGTTTATGATAACCAATATCGACTTTGCAAATAATAAATATTGCAAATTAGATGTTTGTCTTAAAAACAGGTGCACAAAATTCAAAGAATCTGATATAATCAAAATATACTTATAAATGTCAGCACTTCGGGGCATGTGTCTGCAGACAAATTAAAAAAACAAGTAAGAAGTTATAGTCGGGCGAGGCCGGCCATATAATACCATTTTACAAAAATTAAAATGGACCGATGTTAAGCATTTTCAATAGGCTTCATCTACGGTATCATAGAAGATTATGTGCCAAATTTCATTGAATTATCTCCAAAATTGAGACCTGTAGTTTGATTACAAGATTACAAGCCCTATTCGGGAGCTCAGTTGTATGGGGGCTAGGTGAAATAATGGACTAATCTTAACCACTTTCAATAGGCTTCGTCCCTAGAACAATAGAAGATCATGTACCAAATTTCATTTAATTATCTTTAAAATTGCGGACGGACGGATATAGCTAAATTGACTCAGAAAATAATTCTGAGCCGATTGGTATACTTTAAGGTATAGGACCAATATTATTGCGCGTTACAAACATCAGCACAAACCCAATATACCCACCCCACTAAAGTGGTGTAGGGTATAAATATCGATATAAATAAAACCAAAACATATTCAAAACTTAATACACAGCTTAAACAGTAGTCAAGTGGTAGGGGCTAATGACCCATTCACCCATCTTAACGTTATCACTCCACAAAAAATTTAGATTATAATTACGATTAGTGAAATTATAATTACGATTGCCAGAAATTTATGATTGCTACTTTCTAAAATTTATTTTCTTTTTTAAGGGGGCCTTAAGTAGTTAAGTGTTTTGAAAATTAAATTTAAATTATCTTTATTTTGATTAAAAATATTTGTATATTTATGTTTAACAGTAGTTTTATTCTAACCTAATTATTATATTGTACAATAAAATTTTTATACAAATATTTTTATTTGTTTATAACAAAAGCAATATTATTATTATTTATTATTTTGCTTTGTTGGATGGTGGTAAAGTTCATAGAACCCTTGTACCTTTAAAAACCGATTATAAAGAGATTAGACATTTATTATTTGGCATACGATTAGCAATTTAATAATAAAGCTAAAAAATTATGATCAAAAACTTTTGGTTTTTAAATATTAAACTATTTTTATTATTTTATATCGTTTTAGAGCACCCGCCATTATTGCTGGTATTTTTCCCAATCTGAATTTGAATCTAAACTATTATAGATCATCATTATTAAATGATTTTCTTATAACTATTAGAAGTGGTTCGAAAACGGTAAGTATTTACTTTTAAAAATTAAATCCATTTATTAATCTATATATATAGACTGCATATGTAAGTATATTTCAAGGGTCCTTATTTGATCCATTAGATCGTACAGTATATAAATTGTATTGTAGTTAGTAGTTTGAAAGTAATTGAGTTAGTAGTGGCTTAGCTGGATTTTAACATAAATTTAGAACAGTCTGAATTTACTTACTTAATTATGAATGAATTATTATTTAATTTTTTTTAGAAATTAAATAATAATTTCGTTTATTTTTCTATATATATTAAAAACGTATGATTTAATATTTTCACTGATAATTTAAGTCGTAATATAAGAAACGATGCAGCTTTATAAACAAAAAAAAATTAACAAATAAATATCTTCAAATGTGACTAGACGTTATTTTATAATCAGCCCACTATAATAAAATACGTTTTTATAATCAGATTATAGGTTTAACTAGGGCTTTCAGAAGATGACTTTTTTATTGAACTTATTTCGTAATATTTAAATGCAGGGCTTTAATTCTGTAAAGCTCTTATATAAATTTCAAAATCTGATAGTAAAAATAATTGTTTCAGTAATATTTTTGAACCATTAACATTAATTTTGGAACGGGGAAAAAGAGAGAAATAGAAATCGTATTTCGTTTCACAAACTGTTTACATTTTTCTAAGTTACAGTAATAACCAGGGCAAAGATTTCTATGCAAATGCATGTTTGTAGTCAGTAGCTCCAAATAACTTTTAACTAGTTTTCATTTCGAATCAAAGTATTTGCTACAAAATGGCTGTTGCATATTTTTGTATATTTTGTTATAAATGCATATTTTGCTTTAAATTGCATATATTTTGCATATTTCCAACATTTTTATACCATATTTTGCATATTTTTTATTTTTTCTAATACAAAATGTTTTGTTTTCTCTGTATTTTATATTTTTACAAAAAATTTGGTATTTACATATTTATAATTTTTTTTAAAATAAATTTCAACGAATTTCGATTTAACAACAAAATACTAGGTTCTATGAAAATACAATTTTACATAGTTTTATTTAATTTTTAAAACCACAATAGTGTGAAAGGTATTTTGAGTTTGTGCTGCTAATTGTAACGTCAAAAATATTGTCCATTAAGTTCAGTATCAATTTCTGAGTCTGTCCATCTGTGTGTCCATATAAAAAGACAACTTGATGAAAATTTGTTCTTACATCTCTCTCACGACCATAATTCACTTAAAAACATTACCAAACGATAAAATTCGGATGAAATAAAATTTTTACAAAAATACATTCATTCATCAAATTTTATTAGAAATGCTATCAAGCTTTCCAAGCTTTTTTTTTAATTTCTCTAGATTTTCTATTGTCTTTCTATTTAATGTTACCACTTGTCAACAAAACACTTCTCTTTTTCCCATCTGGCATCACTATTTTGTCATTTTTTTATTGTTTATTTTTGTTTTGATTTTGCAATTTGCGGTAAATTTTGCACGTTTTCTTTAGTGTATCACTGCATTTACTCCTCTCTAGTCTATTCAAACAAACATTGTCATAGTGGAAATGTGAACCTTTTGCTGGAAATTTAATAAATAAAAATAAATTAATAAATTCGATTTTGTGTAGTAGTAGTAGCAACAACAAAAAGAAAAGTGTTTTAATATAGTGCGGAGAAAAAAGGAAAAAGTGCATAAGAATAGTAATAAAAATATGCTTGAGCAAGTTATACGTACCCGTGGTTGGTTTGAGGTGTGTGTGCTTTTTTCATTTAAAAAAAGAATTTTTCGCACATAAAAGTATAAGTAGATATACTTAAGTATAGAGAGATAAATATGTATATAAATAAATAATTGTGTCTTCTTAAGGCATAAATAAATGGCAGACGAGGGAATCTTCTAATATGTAGATGAATGAACAAATTGCACATACACATGTTACATCATTTATTTTAATATATTTTTTTAGGAACCAAAACGGGAAAATGCTTTGGCACATGGTGTTGGTACACAGAATATGCTGGAATTGACACCACATTCCGGACGGAAACCTTACAATTCGATCTTTGATTGGGGTGTTTATTTTCCTTATGTGGCACAAGCTAAACGCAGTAAAAAATTTCAATATCCACAGGTGTGTAGTTTAATTTTAATAAAAATTTTAAATAAATTAATTTACATTTATGTTATTAAAGGTTTCGTCATTAGTACAAAAAGATCCCATATTGCAAAGAGCCATTAAACAGGCAGCAGAACAAATTTTGCGTGAACAACAATTGCTCAAGGAATGCGCAGAAAATGAAGATCTCAATGACAATAAAAAAGCGAATGCTGATGGCTCAAAGTCGCCGTCGGAACAGGATGATAGTCAAGATTATCAAAATATCATAAATCGTCAGGAACGAAGAGCTATTTCCATATTAAAAGACATGCGTTCTACACTCAATAACTTTTTATTGGCTTTTACTTCTTGGTTGTTGTACAAACTCTTGCCTTGTTTTCTATCCGGTGTGGTCACGCATACCCAACAAATTGAAATGTTAAAAGCTGCCTCTGAAAAAGCTCCTGGTATTCCACTAATATTCTTGCCATTGCATCGCAGTCATTTAGATTATATAATGGTTACGTTCATTTTAACCAACAATGATATACGCAGTCCTCTGGTGGCCGCTGGTAATAATTTACAAATACCGGTATTTGGTGAACTATTAAGAGGTTTGGGTGCCTTTTTCATTAAACGTAAAATTGATCCTGTAGTAGGCAAAAAGGATATACTGTATCGAGCTATTTTACATCTTTATTTACAACACGCTTTAAAAATGGGTCATAATGTGGAATTCTTTATTGAGGGAGGACGTACGCGTACCGGAAAACCTTGCATGCCTAAGGGTGGCATATTATCGGTAATTGTTAATGCATTTATGGACCGTAGCATACCGGATGCATTGCTGGTGCCGGTGTCTGTAAACTACGAGAAAATTGTCGATGGTAATTTTGTGCGCGAACAAAAGGGTGAAAAAAAGGTGCCAGAATCATTTGGAAATGCTATATCGGGCATATGGAAGGTAAGTGTTAATATATTGATCATGTTAAAAAAAACTGTTATACAATTTCCCATTCATCTCCTTTTAGGCTCTCAACTCAAAATACGGCTTAATGCGCATCGATTTCAATGAACCCTACTCCATCAAAGAATTAGTACAATCGTACAATAAAATTGCCAAAGAGGATGGCACGCTCAAGATCTATAAACCATCAGCTCGTACCCTACAACACAACCAATCTACCTCTTCTCTTTACGGCACCGATGTCGTGTGTGAAGAACATCGCAACCTAATTGACAGTATTTCACGACAAGTTGTTTTTGATTGTGCTGCCGCTACCTCAGTTATGTCAACGAATGCTTTAGCATTTTTACTTCTAACACGATATCGTCATGGAGCAACATCGCACGAAATCGCCAAAGGTCTTGATGATTTGCGTAGCACTTTAAAGGGACGCAAAGATCTCGGTTTTTCCGGTGACTCATTACATATTATTAATTATGCCACCGATTTATTGGGTGAGAATCTAGTACAAAGAGCTAACAATGATATTGGCGAAATGATTATACGACCCAAAGGCAGTATTGAGAGTTGGATAGAATTGGCCTATTATTCGAATATGCTAACGCCACACTTTGCACTGCAGTCTATTGTATTGACAACGTTCCATAACTTGTTGCCGAAGAAAACAGAAGTTAGTGAGGAGCAATTTAAAAAGGTATTTATTTTAAAAAAAATTTTATTATTTGTGAAGTTTATTATAATTGTATATCTTTATAGAATGGTCCTGGTATTGCACGCAAAAAGTTAATAGAAACCGCTTTAGAAAACTGTGAAATTTATCGTTATGAATATATTCTTAACAAACCTACACAAAATTTGGAAAATATGCTTGAAGCAGCCTTAGACGAATTATTAATGCAGAACTTAATTAAACCGGCACAGGTGAGGTTTTGATTTTAAAGTTTGTTTCATTTTAATCCTCTCTCCATAAAAAATCATTTCTAAAAGCTATATAAAGATTTTTACAAAGAAAAATAGGTATTTTTCATAAAAAGCTTTTATTAGCTCTTTTCATGAAAAACTTTAGTTAGCTGTTTTCATAAAAAGCTTTTATTTGCTTCTTTGCATTAAAAGCTTTTTATAAAAAGCTAATAAAAGGCTTTTGTTACCTTCTTTCATAAAAAGCTTTTGTTAGCTTTTTTCATTAAAAGCTGTTAATAGCTTTTTTCATAAAAAGTTTTTAGTAGCTTTTTTCATAAAAAGTTTTTAGTAGCTTTTTTCATAAAAAGTTTTTAGTAGCTTTTTTCATAAAAAGCTTTTATTTTTCCAAAAAAAAAAAAATACTCTTACTAACTAACCACTTTCAGATTGATGAACAAACCGAAGGTACAGTAGAAACACGCCGTATGGCTCGTGCTATTGCTACTTACATTGAAAGTAACGATATGGACGATGATTATGACGAAGAAAACGAGATCTTGACCAACAATTACGTGAATGCTGAACAAGATGAACCTGATTTATTCTTAAACAAAGAAACAATAGTGCAACAAAAAGCTTTATGTGAAGTTTTGGCACCATTTGCTCAGACATATCTATGCGTGGTGGAATCTTTATTTATACTCTATAAGAATTCTATGCTAGAAACAGACTTTATTAAGTTTGTCATGAAAGAATTAAACAACAAAGTTAATACACACAAATGTCCTTATGGTAAGTTTTCTAATTGTAATTCATTGTTGTAATTTTCAAAAAAAAAAAATATATATAAAAATAACTTTCTTTTTAGCTGAAAGCATATCAACCGATTCTGTTAGGAATTGTTTAAAAGTTCTCGAAAAATGGTATGTAATTGAGATTAGCAACCAGTGTGGTTTACGTCTTTTGGCCTTGGGTACGCTGTATGAAACGTCACGTGATTCTTTGAAAAATATTGTACAACGTATAACAAATATTGTGCCACTGTATAATAATGGTTACTTTTAAGTTCTTTATTAGTTTGATGATTTTATTTTGAAAAATCACTTGTTTTTCTTTTTTTTTTTAATTTCATTTTCAAGAGGCATACCAAACTACTGTGTAAATTGTTTCTTTCATTTTCATACATTGCATTACGTTTAAATTTGTTTTTTTTTTATTTACATTCTCTCATTTTTTCATTTTCTTTCTTATAATAATTTAAGTACTGTTTAAAACAGTTTATTTAGTAATTATATAATTATAAATGCCAAAGTTCAATTTATTCTAAAAAAAAGAAACAAGAAAAAGAATTTTGTATACAAAACGTAATGATTTAAATCATTTAAGATCTATGACATTTTTTTCTTTCTTTGAGGAGGAGTTTTGTATATCCATATATATTCTTAGTCCAAAAATGATGAAATTTTTTCTGACTGAAATGCTTTTTTTATATAGATTTATATATAATGAATCTTATAAAGATTTAAGTAAAGAAATACTCTACAATTTAGATATTTTGTAATAAATATATGAATAAAAAATAATAATTTCGAAAAAATTTAAAGTTGATTTATTTTATTTTCTTCTTGTTTTTCTAAGGCTTTCAAAAAAGAAGTTTTTTTTCCTATAAAATAAAAACAATTTAAAAAATTTTTTTATTTGTATTTTGCAAAAATATATTTATTTTTCTTATATTTACTTTTGTAGACTTAAACAAAAATAAAATGCTTTTAGAGGACAGGAAAATATGGGGAGGGGAAGGGCAAGTAAAGAATGAAAATGATGAGTGAGACACACTTAATACGAATACGAATGAATTGTTTTCTTTTTGAAACTTTTTTCTTCTTTTAAATAAACAAATGATCAGCAAAATACCACGATCTCTGGCAAATCAACTCTATAACTAATTCATATAGTAAGTATGTATGTATATATAGTATATAAATAATAAACATATAAATTCTCTTATTTCAACTACATAAAAGTTAAAATTATATGAAGCTGTGTGTGTGTGTGTGTGTGTTCATTAATATACAACATTTTCTACAGCAAAATATTTTTCTTTTAAAGGTGAAAACAAGAAAAAAAACATTTAAATAAACTCTTGAATGTAACAGGAGTATATAGAATTTAACAAAATATTTGTAATAATATGTAATAGTAATAATTAATAATGATGATCTGCTTAAACAAAAACATTAATTAAACAAAATATCGAAAAAGAAAATATAAGCGTGCATTTGTTGTTTTTTAAGAAAATTAAATCAAATAAATGGATTTTTAAAGGAATATAAAAAAATACATTTGTATATAAATAAAAAAAAATACATATTTGTCATCATTTACAGTTCACACTACAAATAAGAAAAACATCAAGTAAATGCTGGTTAACAAAATATATCGGGTGATTCTAAACGTCTGCTAGTAGAGGCTTCCTCAATTGTTTCCCTATCTTCCGTTAGGTCTACGTTTATTGTTGTAGGATTTGTGTTTTCAGTTTTTACTTGCAGTAAAGCGGTTACTGTGGCGGCGGCAGACATTTTCTTGCTTTTAGTTTTGGTTTTAGTGTTGATTTTTAGTTTTGTTCCCAGTTTATTTTTAAGGCCACCATTTAGTAATCTCTTAAGGGGTTTTGTTTTAGTTTTTGATTTATTTTTACCAGTTCCACTTGTGACAATAGGTTCCTTTAAAAGTTTTTTGTAATAGTTTCATTTCATTTATATTTTAAGAAAGTAGTTTCATAATAAAAAGCTAAACACATTGTGTACTCACCTTAACAGTTTCGATATCCTTTATCTTGCCACCAATTTGTCCAGCACACTTTTTCGCCCCACAGAAACAAGTCTTCTTTTCATTGCCCAACAAATCATCCCAATGATAATTGAAAGTTAATTCGGTATTCTAAATAAAAAACAAAATTAATTACTCTAAAAAAAAAAAAAAATCCCAACAAAATCTCTCTTCTTACCTCAGGTATATCTTTAATAGCAAAAAGACCCACACGATTTAAAGAATTAACCGACCACTTTTGTGTTTCACAATTAGGATCACAGGAATGATTCATAAATCTAGCCAAATTACCCTTGGGTCCTGCATCGATTATATAATCCTTTTCTACCGATAGAAAATAGAAATTCTCATCACGATCACGTGATTTTTGTTGCATGCGTGCCTGAAACTCATCATCGTTTATTATCTCACCCACGTATTCGATAATAAAAGTGCCCGCTTTTATGGGTTCACGGCAGATCAAACCAAAACCTCGTTCCTTCATATAGACCACATCTAAACGTGGTGAAATGCGTGATTCAAACATTTGATTTTGACAACGTTCACCGGCTGGACAGATTTTAGGATTACATTCATGATATAAAACACGATTTAGGCAATTCGTATCGGGTCCACAAGGATTCTCTTCACGTGGATCACACTCACATTTGCTGACACTTTCAATGTCAATGTGCAGTTTGACGGGTGGCACAGCACGATTGGCCTTTATGCGTACATAAGGTTGGGGATGTAATTTCTCTTTGTTCTCATTGGCATTACGTTGTTGTAGTTTTTTAGCTTTTATAATTTCATAGACTTCTTTGGCCTCTTCGACGCCTTTGTTGTAGCTTAAATCCAAACCTAAGAATAGTATTTTAAATAACAACAATCTTCATCGAAAATATTGCCCTCACGTTTACACTTACTTGACTTTGTTTTGGGTGGTTCCGAAGAATCGCCTTCTAGATACAAATACACTCGACGCCTTGAAATCCAGCCGTGATCGTGGGTACCGAAAAATCTCACCACAAAATCTGAGGGATTGTGTGTCTTACGCGCTATGTTTTTCGGTATTTCTGTAGGTGGCAATATAATAGCTGGCCACCAGCGGAAGTTATTAAACTTGGCCCAAACCATCTCACCATACAAGGGCATACGTCCCGATTCACATTCCTCGCATATGTAACCCTCATTGGGATCAATGGGTATTTTCAGACAATGAGCATGCACGGCAGTAGGACACGTTTCGCAACATATAACTTGACCGCCACCAACGCATATAAAACACCAATTAACATTAACTGTCATATCGTGTTTGCTACTCGAATGACGCGGGCAAATAATGTGGGCTGCTGTGAGTATTTGCGAACCGGCCGGTATGCAAGTTGAGTCGGTATGAAATGTAGCAGGACATTTAACACATTTTGTTAGCTTAGCATTACTCAAATGCTGGAACTTTCCCTTCGGATCATCAGAGACACAAGTTTGACAGACATGTGATGGACAGCGAAAGGATTCTATGTGATTTTTCGATATGGTGATTTTGGCTTGTGGCCAATATTTACAGCAAGCCGGATGAAAAGCACGGTCGCATTGTGTCATGCAACATTTGACCAACGGATCATCAGCCTTTTTCGATTCGGTGCTTTGGCAAACCATACATTTTGTTGGCTCATTATTACTGCACTCTTTACAAATAACCTCGGCCACTGGTGCCTCCGAGTCTCCAGTCACATGAGCTACAGTACCTATTTCAGTTAGACTAGTCACAGAAGAGCTATGACTGCCATTTAAAGTATCATTGTGGGGTTTTGCACCATTTAAAGCTTTAGGTCCGCGTCTTTTGCCACCTTGACTGAAATCTTTATAAAGACACTCGTTATGTAACCAATAACTACAATTTTTAGCGCATCTTCTTAGATTTCCGCCGGGTCTAAAGCAATACTTGCATACCGGATCACGACTCAGGCCCTTGAAAAGATATTTACTGTCCAACTCGAAAATATCATCGATAACCTCTAATATAGGTCGATTAAGGGGTTTCTTGACAGTTGGTGTATCTTTTGTAGCGGGCTTTGGTGTCTCAGACCTTTCGGGTGTACCCTCAGGTGTTTGTTGGGCCATTAAAGATTTTCTTACCATTAGGGTTTTCAAGCGCGAGGACAAACGTTTAACGGAGCCATCACCCGTTGCAGGACGATCATTTGCTACTGCTAATGAAGTGGACATATCTGTTTCTGTTAATGATACCCTTAGTTTACGCTCCATTTGGCGGCGGCTTAATTGCTTAAGTGCCCAAATATTACGTACTGCCACTACTAGACTCTTTTCCAATTTCTCATTATGATTTTGTTCCATAACAAAATCTTTCATGACTGCATAGAATTTTCTAAATTCGAGACCACTAAAAATTTCCAAATCATTTAAGGAATTCGAATTTGAGCTTGTGGAAGCAACCGAATTAGTTTGACTTAAATTAAGGTCTGCCGTATTTGTGGAATTCTCTTCGGTTTCTACTACAAGGGACGATGTTGCGGTTGCTGGAACCAATTCCTGTTCCTCGCTCAGTTTTCTTCGTTTTGAGGCCACTGGTTTGATGGGTGAATAGGCCGGACTATAGGGCGATATAGAACGTTCACGTTTCTGTTTTGTAACTGCGGGCACCGATAAACTGTTGATATTATCATTCGAACCATAAAAACTCTCAATGTCGGAGTTATTCGTAGTATTAACTGATATGTACATTGATTTACGACGTTGTTTTTCAAGTTTATGAAAAGCTCTGTAAATTTTGTAAGAGTTTTTATTTTAAATTGCAAAATTTTTGGTAAAAAATATGTTTTTTTATGATAAATTATATTTTTAATTTAAATGTTTTTCCGTAAATTTAAATTTAATGATAAAAAATTTTGATTTTAATAAATAATTATATTTTTGTAAAAAAAATTTAAATTAGAAAAAAATTAGAATTTTAGTAAAAATTTAATTTTTTTAGTGAATTATGTGTTGCATCAATACTTACTTTGATTTTTCAAAAATTTCATAAAATTTCTCCAATCTTTCAGCATAAGCAACCTCATTGACCAGATTGGCCTCGTTTACGGCATCATACCAAACAGGTTCTTTTCGTTTTGTCGGCACATACAACTTATATTTTGCACTTTTTGGACCATACTTTTCACGCACCTCATCAATACGTTCCTGATAACTTTCGATACCATTGAAGGGCATGAGATTTTCACGTTTAACCCAATTGCGACGACCATTGTCGGCAAAGAAACGAACGTGTACCAAAACTGTTTGATCGCCCGAACGACCAACCTCTTCCGTGGTAATGGTTTTGCCCTCGGGATCTGGACACACCATACAAGGCCAATAGCAATAATTGTAGATTTGACCCCAATATAGATCTCCCGTTGAGAAGGACATCCAAGAGCCTTCATTAATTATGGAAGAACCTTTGGCACTGTCCATACTAACAGCTGAGGGAGAGTTTGCGGAGGCCGTGGCCTCTACCACAAATTCATTGTTGCTTTCAGTTTCAACGGATTCTAATTCAATTTTAACTTGAGACTTTTCATTTTGTTCGCCAGTTTCAGGAGATTCTATAACAGATTCATTTAAAGGTGATATTGACTTTGAGGTTTCCATTTGTTCACCTGAGTTCTCTTCCAAACTTGTTTTATCATCGTTTTTGTCACTGTCTTTATCTTCTGCTTCATTTTCATTGGTTTCCATTTCTATTTCATTATTCTGTAGTGAAGCATTGGATTTATTTTCAAAATCATCGTTTTCAATTCCAACTTCACTTTGCCTTTCATCTTTTGCTTCCTCGAGTTTGCTTTGCTGCTCTTCATATTCTTCTTCATTTAATTGATGCTGACTTGTGTCTGCTTCATTTTCTGTATTATTTTCTTTTTCCTGTATTGGTTCATCTTCTTTACTTTCTATTTCTTCTTCATCATCATCTTCTAATTGTTTGGCTATTACACTAGATACAGAAATACTGTCTTCGTTTTCATCTTTATCTTTTATTGCCTCCTCGCAGTTGCCGTCCGATATAGTGCCATTTGTTTCACACTCTTTTACGGAATCTAAATCTATTGTGTCATCACAGTTTTCCAGTTTTTTAACACCTAATTCTGTTTCCATTTCCTGCACTTTATTTTGTTCATCCTTAATTAACTCCTTACCTTTCGAGTTTAGCTCATTATACTCTTTTAATGGCAAATTATTGTTATTTTCCATGATGGCACCATTTTTTATTAACAATTTATCTATGGGACTTACAAAATCTTTTCTTTTTGCACTGCTGCTATCGGGTGTAGATTGAGAATCTTTATTTCTGGGAGTACGTCTTACAAAGCCTACTGTTGATTCGTTATTTGGGGTAAATGTTGTACTAAAGGTCATGTCAGCGGTTTCTTTATCGAGAGAGCTATCAGCGTTGTTAGTGCTGTTATTATGACGTCTTCTTAAACTTCTGGTTCTTTCCTCTTTACTGCTGTTCAATTGTTGAGGTGGTGTAGTGAAACCAATATATTTGGGACTTAAGTTTGAATGGAGATTAGCTAAGGGATCTTTTTTCCCTGAGACAAAAAATAAAAACACAATATATACAAAAATTTCTAAAAGTTAATAAAATTGATTTAAAATTCTTAACTTACTTCTCGGTGTAGAGGAATTTATGTTTGCTGTAGTGTTATGTACTTTAGCATCTATAGTGGCATTACTTTTTGTCAAATCTTCCTTTATGGAAGTGTCCGCCGCTTCACTTTGCACAGCACTGGTATTATTTACATTTTCCTGATCTTTAGAATCATTTAATTTGGAGGTAATACTTTTATTATTATTATTGTTTCTAACACGTCTGCTGGAACGAGTAAAATTCTCTATGGGATTTTCTGTTCCACTGCCAAGAGTTTCCATGGCTGAACAATTTGATTTTTGTTGTTTTTTTCTCTGCGTTTGTAAAGCGTGTCTCAGCAGTTGTGATTTCTTCTCTTTGTTGTGTTTTTTGTATTTTTAATGGTATTTTTTACTGTATGCACAATCACATTGATAAGTTTTCATACTTTTGCTAGTTTTTAACACAATTTAACAAACTTTTTATTTAAAATTATACAATTAAGGGATTATTATTATTTTTTTTGCGTTCAACGCCACAATAATATCTGTCAGAATATTTTTTGCGCGAAAAAATTATACAGCAGCAGAATTTCTTTTCGCAGTCGGCAGAGCAGTCCTCGGCAGAGCCCTGCGTCGAAAAATATTAACGGCGGCGGCGATTAACACTAAATATGTCGGCGGCGGCTTAAAATCGACTGTAAGCCGGCTAAGTTTTCAACTACGTTTAGTTTTTAAATTTTCAACGATTTTAAATAAAAACGGAATCCGAGAGATCAGAAAGTGGGATTTGGAAGCAAATATATTGTTTATAACAGCAAAACAGAGCAAGCTCAAACAAAAGTTGTATGAATAAAAAATGCAGGTATAATTAAAAAATTCTTAAAAATTAAAAACAAGTCCTTTCTCCAAGTTTTACGAGGATCAGCCGATATTTAACTATATCCTCCATATAAAACATCTTGCAGAAAATCAGTTTCTAAAAAATTTTGCATTATGAAAATGATCAATAACGTAAAAACAAAACAAATAAAATTGTTTATTTACTAGCTTTGTGTGTTTGATGTAGATGTTGTTGTACAACAAGAGATGTCGCTACTTTATTAATTAACTTTGGGTATGACATGCCAACAATGTAAAAATGTGTAGCTCCGGTAGACGTCAACGAAGCTGGTTTGAAGTAGCAGCGACTCGAATTAGGCGCGTAAAAACGCGAAAAAATCTGAGGCGAAGCATATACGTCGAACGTTAAGCAAAGTTCAACACACCGGCCAAATTTCAATGAGCGGCTTATTATGAGATAAAAGAAAACTTGCTTAAATGAAAACAAATTAATTTTATATTGTAAAATTCCATAAATTTAGGGAGTGTTCTGTAAATTGTACAAAATATGGCGAAATTTTCAAGCCGTATTAAGCTGAAAAAATTTCGGCGGCGGCGGCTTTGACATCTTGTTCGGCGGCTAGGCTTAGTCGGCTTAAGCCGAATCGGCGCAAGTCTCTGGTCGATAATGTCAGCGGCGAAGCATAACCATCAAACGTTGTACAAAGTTCTACGTCTGCCAAATTTCAATGAGCGGCTTATTATAGGATAAAAGAAAGCTTCTTTAAATTAGACTAAATTAATTTTATATTATAAAATTCCATAAAATTAGCGAAGATGTTCTTTAAAACATTCAAAATATAGCGAAAGTTTTAAGCGATCTTAAGCTGAATAATTTTTGGTATCGGCGTCATTGACATTTTGCTCGACGGCTTGGCTTTATGCCTAAAGGACGCGGGTATCTGGTGCCACATTCATTGTATTTTTAATTTAGCTTCTCTATAAGAAATGAATGACCGAATCTAACACATGCAAAATTATTTTACTAACACATTTACATTTTTTTATATATATAATTGTTGAAAAAATGTTGTGGATGATTCCATCAACATTGACAGTCAAATGACTGATCAAATGACCGTCACTGTTCTCAATGTTGTGTTACAGGGTTGCATTTTCTGCCATTAAAAATTATGATTGTTGCCACTATCAGAAAAAGTTGTAGAAAGTGGCAAGGCTTGTGGCAACTGGTAAGGAATGTATATGCATGAGTGAAACAATTACATTTTGATTAATATTGTATTAAAATGGATATTTCCATCAACAATGACAGTGAAATGATCGGTCAAATGATGGTCATTTTTACAGAGTTGTATTTTTTGTCGTTACAAGATAATTGTTTCTACGAAGAAGAAAAGTTGCGTACAAAAATATTGAAATTAAACAAAAATCTTAGAAAAACTTACAAAAACTCAACAAAAACTAAATAAAATTAAAAAAATAAGTTAAACAAAAAATCCAACGATAAAAACAGTTGAAAAAAAAAACAGCAAAAACCTTAAAAAACAAGAAAAGACTTGTGAAAAAAATTATAAGTTAAATAAACTTTGATTAATACATTTATAATTAATAAAAGGCATTTTCAAAAGGGAGATGGGAAAAGGAAGCATTGGTGAAGCTCAGTTTATTTGATATTTTGAGAGGTATGTATAATTATATAAATACTATATTAATATGTATATATAATCTATAAATTTCAGATGTTTTTCAGAAGCAAGGAGTATTCGAAACAAAAATAATTACAATAACAATAATAATAATAATAATAAGAATGGAAGAATAACAATAATAAAAATATAATAATAATAATTAAAATTTTTTAAAATATTATAAAATTGTATTTTATTGTAATTAAAACACAAACCAGTCAGCTTTGATAAATACATTCATCAAGTGTGAGTGAACAACTATGATGGTTATATTCATCAAGTTGTTCAATTGTTGTCATAGCTAAGATATTCTAGCGATTTTTATATATTGCTGTAAACTTATTAAGATTATAATTTATCTGTTAATAAATAATAATACTGATATATTATATAGTTTTAATTAGAATATATATATATAGATTTCTGTTTTTTAGGGAACATAAGAATAAATACTTGTATATAAACTAATCGGTGATTTTTTACAGCGATTTTTATTGTTATTTGAGTCGGTTTTATCGTAGTACAACATAGGCTTTGCTTTTTGTCTGGCATCCCCTTCTCTTTTACTCTTGATATTTTTTTTTTGTTTTTTTTCCAAACCCTGCTAGCAATCAAAACAAACGCAGATGGAATAATATTTATTTTGGAGAAACTTCGCAATTTATTAGAGGAATTATAAAAATACTAACAATTATCCATTTACCACAATGGATACTCAACTAGTGGAGAAGATTGTCCATGAAGTAAAGTCTCAGGGGGTGTTTGATGAATTTCGCAAAGATTCCATGGCCGATGTGGACACTAAACCAGCCTATCAAAACCTCCGACAACGTGTGGAGAATACAGTCAAGAAATTTTTATCGGAACAAAAATGGACACCAGAAACAAATAAAAACCAGTTGAGAGAAAAGTTAAGGAGGCATATAACAGAGTCGGGTTTTCTGGATGTGGGGGTTGAAAGAATTGTCGATCAAGTGGTTAACCCTAAGATAGGTAGTGTTTTTCAGCCGCGCATAGAGGAGATCGCTTATAAATATTTGGGTCTGCCACCACCTCCCAAGAAATTTGAACCTCCTCCACCACCACTAATGCATCCTCTGCCGCCATTGCCCTTGAATGCGCCGCCTTTAAAAGTGGAAACCTGTAGTTTGTTACCTACAGATCTGGAACAAGTAAGTCCAGATTCGGACAAAGGTACTGTGAAGTCTGAAGGTAAAGATGACCGTACCACAGTTGATATGGACACTGAGGAGAAACTTATGGAAGACGAAGAAGAATCTCCGCCTTTTGAACCCTTAGTTAAGCAGGAACTGGATGAAACAAAAGAGTTAGTAAAAGTTGAAACTAAAGATGAAAAACCGAACATCAAGCAGGAATGTGATGAATCTTTAGATGATAAAGCTAACAAATTAGAAGAGAGTAATGAAGTTGTGCTCAAAACTGAAAATATGGTTAACGATAATGACAGCCAGGAAACTAGTAATTTTGCTACTGAATCAGCTGCAGTTGACAAAGATGCTAGTCAGTCGGTGGATGCAAGAATTTCACAAGATTCCCAATTATCTAGTGTTTCCAGTGATTCTCGTTTGTCGGTAAATGGCAAAGAAGACTCTTTGCAAAGCAGTT
>NC_060952.1:5102819-5104268 GCF_022045245.1 Lucilia cuprina | reverse complement strand
AAATGCAAACACCAAAACAAACAATACGTCCTAGCACACCAAACACCACACCCATACCCACACCACCTCTGCCCACTCCGACAGCCACACCCTCACCAGTAACAACACAAAAACCCGACAAGGAACATCAAAGTAGACATTCTTCATCTTCTTCTTCGAGACATAAGAAACATTCAAAAGAGCGGCGACGTTCTCATGAACGAGAAAAGGAGAAAGACAGCAGGGATCGACATCGGTCCAGCAAAGATTCAAAGGATTCATCCAGGCATCACTCCAGCTCCAGTGGTAACAAAAGTAGTAGTAGCAAACATTCTTCATCTTCCTCCAGCAAATATTCATCATCACATAATAAGTCATCGGAAAAAGACATCGACAAATCTTCTTCATCCTCTACGCATTCCTCCTCAAAACATATAAAACATTCACACTCACATTCCTCCTCATCGTCAAATGAAAATCAGGATTCGAAAAAATCCAAACGTGATTCAGAACGCAAACATCATTCCTCTTCATCTTCTTCATCAAAACGCAGTGAACGTAAAGATGATCATGCTGAGGCTAAGCACAAGACACAAAGACGCAAATCCACAGATTCTAATGATGACGAGGGTGACAAAAGTATGGGTGGTCATAAATCTAACTCGCACTATAAAGCTAGTTACACAAGTTCTTCTCAAGGAAAATCCTCAAAGTCTAAATCCAGCGATGGAAATAAAACTAATGGTAAATTAGAGATTAAATAATATTAATATATCACTCGAAAATGATTTTGATTTGCTTTTAGATACACAAAAAGATCAATTGGATGTTACAGAAACAAATGAGCTTAACACAAACAAATTAAATCATGTTAACAATGTGGTTATTTTAAATGATATTTTGGAAAATCCTCAAACACAATTTATACAACTTAACAATACCGGCCACTTGGTAGAAACGCCTCAAGTGGCTCAAAGCGAAACCACTGCAACTAAAACTGAAAATAACCAAGATGTTACTGCAGAATTTAACAATAATATTACACCCTTGGAATCTCAGTTAAAAGAGGAGGTGTTAAAAGAAGTGAAAAACGAACAAGAATCTAATGATTTGTTATACTTTGATGAGATCCAGCTTAATCTTACGGAACGTCTTAAACTACTTAATGCTACCATGGACTTGTGTCGCAGTGCTGTTAATAGTTTACGTTTTGACTCTCTTAGCGATGAAGGTATTGAGTTATCCAATGAGGAGGATGTCAATAGCGATAGTAAAACGCCTAATTTGATGGCGGAGTCGCTGAAAAGAAAGCCTGATTATAATTATAGTGAATTTGAGACAACACCACGTAAAAGAGTCATGTCGCAGGCCAGTGAAGGTTGTCAATCAAAAACATCACCTACTCCCTCGGACACTAGTAGCATCAATTCAAAGGAGAACGAGGAAATTGTTAAGAATACTAGTAAGTAA
>NC_060952.1:4994790-5102719 GCF_022045245.1 Lucilia cuprina | reverse complement strand
TAGATAGATAGATAGATAGATAGATAGATAGATAGATAGATAGATAGATAGATAGATAGATAGATAGATAGATAGATAGATAGATAGATAGATTACCAAATTTTCTTAGTTATAAATATACACTTTCTGCAAGTAAATCTATCTAATATTGTTAGAGCTGCAGATAGTATGCAAAATATTTTGTAGAGTTGTTTATTTTAACTTATGCTTTTTTATATTATTTAATATATTTATGTGTTAATTATTATTTATAACTTTATTTTCACCAAATTTAATTTTATTTTGTTAAATTTTCGGCTTTCATTTGATTTTGTTAATATTATCCTAAACAAATAATTTGTAAATTTGAATTGCATACAATCTTAACTTTCCCTTCTTTTAGCTTAACGTTTACAAAAACAATTTTCAATTTCAATCAAAACCATCAAAATGAACATGTTTTAGCATTAAAAGTACTTTTAAGAAGCCTAACGAACAAATTCAAAAATAAAATACTCTCGTAACTTATAATAATTAATCATAAATAATAATTCCAAACAAATTTAAATAATCACTTCACCATACATACATCACCTAATAATATAAATCAAACCAAATTGTATAATAAGTTTTAAGAAACAAAGAAACCTTGAATTGGGGTAAGCAATTTATGTTTTTTAATTATGTATAATACTCTTTGTATAAAATCTAAACTTTAACTATAACTATTAGCTTTACTTCTATAGCAATTTAATTTCCAGTTTTATTATATATGTTTTTTTTTAATATTTGTGTATAATGGAAAATTTTTTCTTTCCTTTCTTTAGATCATGCCAAAAAATCTTTAATTGAACGTCATAAGTCTGCCCAAAAACTTAGTCAACAGCAGCGTTATTCCAGTGAAGATTTATATAAACCACGACCGATTTTGGGACAACGTTCACGACGCAGAGGCATGGATTCTTTAGTTTAAGTTTTGTGTTTTTTCTTTCTTTACTTTTAGTGCTTGCTATTGAATTTAAAGTTCAATAATTCTATTACTTTATTTTTAGTATTATTTGTATATGAATTTATTTTTTATAATTATTAAGCAAATACACTTTCATACATATTATTGTATGCTAAATAATGCACGTTATGTAAATAGAAAAATTGAGGGTTTTTAAAACTTAATAAAATTTTGCATTTTGCACCATCAAGAAATTTTGATAAAATATTTAACAATTTATACAAAAAATTTGGAAAAATTTATTATACTTAATTAAATATTCTTTATTTTACAGGAAAATATAAATTAACGTTATTTATTTTTGTACTTTTGCCTTCAAATATAACCAGGTTTTGCAAAATATCGATTTATTATTCTATTTCCTACTATATCTGTATTTGTTTTCATTTCCTTTAGCGATATCATGTCTTGTCTTTTCCGTTTTATTTACTACATAATTTAATCAGCCAATTGCCACCACATTTTAGCAACTCTGCTATTTAAATCTACCTATTCCGTTAGTTATTAAAACAACTCTGTTTTAGTTATACTTTAATTTATAGACATCTCTGTCCATAAACAAAACGTCAACAAATTGTCAAATTAGTTCGCGGTTTTATTAGTTTTGCAACAGGTTAATTAACGGCTTAGCTTATGTTTTATTTAATAAAAAGTGAATAAATTAAGTGTTAAACTTAAATAAAAAGTTTTAATACATAAAGTTTAATAATTAAATTGTGGTTTTGTGAAAAAATTGTTAAGGAAATGTTTAAGTTTTGTCTTAAAAATTAAATGGAAAAATGTTAGGCGGAAATGTTGTTGGCTTCTAGAGTTGTTGTCAATTGGATGGCAAAAATAATTTTGTAATGTTAAGTCTGCTGGTGCTGTAGTGAATAGTATATGTGGTAAAAAACAGCTCCAGCAGTAGTTTCAGGCCTTATAAAGAAATATCATGGAAAATGTTTATAAAAAATAGCATTGAAAATGTAGGAGCAAAGTTTTTGTTGGTTCTGCAAGTTAAGTAAATTTTAAAGTGTTTGTTTAAATCTTTGAAAAAAATTAAAAAAATTATGAAAAAAATATAAAAGTAAAAATAAATATAAAAGTAAGAAATTTAAAATATCATGATAAAGAATAAAGTGTAAAAGTTAAAATTCTTATTAGCTTGGAAGGTATCTTTCTGAGGACCACACCATTATGGTTGGATAATTTCCAGGATTAGCAGCTGATCCATAGTGAATTTTCAGAGGTGAGTGTAAAATTTGTTATTAGTTAAATAATTCTAACAGTTTTAAGAAATTAATTATGTTAAGACACCTCCAAAATTGTCTTGAAATGTATTAAACATTATTTACAATGCGCGTTCTTTAATGGTTAGAATTCCTTGTTAGTTGTTAGATTAAAGAAATTGGAATAGATTTAGCTGGAATTTATCTACGTATTACGAAATATGTGATTGTGTTAAATTAATTATAATCATACTTTTTTGAGATTACATATCTAATAAGAAGTCTAGTGCATACATTTACATTTCTTATTAGATTTCCATAAATCAATCATTTAGGCGGCTAAATAAGATTATGTATCGATCAAAAATTTTGATCGCCAACCTATCAAATTGAAAAGTAACAAGACTGTGCCGAATCTTATATACCCTCCACCACGGTGTTTTAAAAAAACCAGTCAGTAACAAAAAGTCCTCTTTTACATAACTTACTTCGGGCTTAATTTCATGTTTATAGATTCAATATTATGGAAAATTTAAAAGAGTGCCTTTTGAAAAACGAAAAAGTACCCAAAAGTTCCCTTTATGCATTACCTATTTTAGAGTCTACATACTTAATTTCATATTTCTAGGTTCAATATTATAGAAAATTCAAAAAGTACCTTTTGCAGAACGAAAAAGTAACAAAAAATCCCCATTGATTTGTTCTCGTCTAATCCGGACTCTTTTTTCGATCATTGCGTAGGTTAGGTTAGGTTGATAGGATGTATACTACATCAAATCCGAAGAAATACACCTTAACTAAATGCGTAAACGTAATCGAAATTCAGAATATTTAACCATTCTTCGATAAAATCCCTGTCACTGAATTTCATTCCGATCGAAAGTGGAATTATTTCCATATTTTTGCTTCTTCTAAAATAAAACGAAAAATTCTTTCGGAATGAAACCACTTTCAGTTTTTAGAAGTGTAATTGATATTTGTTTCTAATTAACGCTTTTCTTAGTTTTAATAATAAGAACCTTTAGTAAAAACATGTTTCTTGTTTTGATTAGCTAAACAGGAACAATTTTAAATGAAATCTATATAATTTTATTCATTTTTTGTCAATTTACAAAATAATTCGGAATTTGGAGAAGCTAAAACAAAAATGATCGGAATAATAATACGGAATTGAAACCATTCCGATCGGAATGTGTGACAGACCTGTATATTAAAAATTGCGACTAGTAGTTTGATTAAAGGTTTATATGCATTTTGACCAGTGAACTTTCCAAATTTTTATTAAAAAGACATTTGTTCAATTTTTTTTACTAATTGACATAAAAACAATTTTATTTATTTCATTTTTTTGTTTATTGTTAAAGTTCTTTAATTTTTTTTATATATTTTACAGAATTTGTTCTTGTAGTGTTTTGTCTGTCTGTGTGTTTGAGTGTCGTTTTACGATAACAATTCTTTTTTTTAATAAGTTTAAATTTAGTTTTTTTTTTCTTTTTATTAATAAGTAAATTACTATAATAATTATGTATATTACTAATAATATTATTGTTAAGAAAGTAGTAATAATTGTTTTATTACTAAATAATATAAATAACAAGTTTTATTTTTAATACATTATAATTAAACATAGTTAAAGAAGTTTTGTTTTTTTCATATTAACAAAGACAAATCGAATTGAAATCATTAATTAACAATTTTTTGTGGGTTTATTAAAGGAAATGCAAAATAAAAAAGTAATAATAATAAAAAAAATAATAGTAACATTGAACATATTTTAAAAGTTTACAATTTTTAAGTTGTTAAATTTTGTTTTTATTTCATTAAGTGGTATGTGGTAATAGTATTTATTATTCGAATATTGTTTTTTTTTTCTTTATTTTATATTAAGTTTCACTGGAAATTTAAGGGTTTTTAAAGTTATTAAGCTGTTTTAAGATTTGGCTGATTTATTATTAACTATTAGCAATTGGGGTTCAAACTAAATATTAAAAAAAAATTGAAATTTTTTGTTAAAATCAAAGTCATCAAACTCATTGCTAATACCAGTGTGTGTGGAGTTTTGAATGTATTTTTCGATTGCTTTTTTCTTAATTTTTAAAAAAATTAAACAAGTCCTAAATAAACTGGGGGTGAGTTCGTCATTTTATAAAAAATATTCATAATCAAAAGCAATTTAAAATAAATTATAAAAAAATATAACAATTTTTATTATGTTATACGAACGTTTGAAAAATGGCAATTTTTAATAACATTTTTAATACATAAATATGTTAAGTTATAAAAATATAACAGTTTAAAACTGTAAGAATTTTTAAAATGTTATACGAACGCTTGAAAAATGGCAATTTTTTATAAAATTTTTATTACAAAAATATGTTAAACTATAAAAATATAAAAGTTTCAAACTGTAACTTATATAAAAACTCTTTAAACGTTTTTAACGTTTGCTTAACAATTTTCAAACTATTATACTTAAGAGTGTAACAATTTGTAAACTGTTTTACAGTAATACAGTTTCAAAACATATATACGTAAAAGTATAACAGTTTTTGATGCTTCATATAAAGCTTTTAAAAGTTTTTAATCTATTTTACTTAAGAGTTTTACAACTTTTTGGACTGTTTAATGTAAAAGTATAACAGTTTTCCAACTATTTTAAACAATAATTTCTAAACTGTTATAAAAAAAACAAATAACAGTTTTATAACACTGCTGTAAAAAAGTACAATAACTTCAAAACTGTTATATATAACTGTATAACAGTTTTGAAATGTATATAATCTGTTTAACAGTTTTCAAACTTATTACACTTAAGAGTATAACAATTATCGCACTGTTTTCCATAATAGTATAAAAGTTTTCCAATTGTTGTATATAACTGTTTTTAAAATATTTGAAATAATCGTATAACAGCATTAATACTACTATAAAATGTTATAAAAGAATGAAAACTTTTATACATAATAGTATTACAGATTGAAAACTATTTAGATAAGAGTATAAAAGTTCTGTAACTGTTGAACATTATAATCATTTTCAAACTGTTATACATATTTATATCTATTAAACTAACAAATTTATAACAGTTTTTTATTAAAGTAGTATCCAAACTGTTATACATTATAACAGTTTTGCAAAGAACGTTCAAACTGTTTTAAAACTGTTATAAAGTTTTAAAAATAATAATTTTTTTAATCAAATTTAAATGTTTATAGTTTGGAGTTTACAAATTATTAAGATTTAACTGAAAATAACAATTTTTTAAGTGTTATACTAAGATCTTTGTGTTAAACTTGCAATAAATTTAATTCAATAAGAAACAGTTTTAAAACTGTTATACAAATTTCTTTCCAAACGATTATAGAGAACAATTTTTTTGAAAAACTTGCAATAAACTTAATAAAAAATTTGTTAATTAAAAACATTTAAAACTGTTATAAAATTTAGCGAAAATTCACAAAAATATCTCAACATTTTAAAATCATATGCCAGCTAAGCTAAACTGTTATAAATTCAATAATAACTTGTTTTATAAAAGAAAAGTCTTCAACTATTAATAATTTGAAAATGAAAAATACTTTATTATAACAGTTTTAAAACTATTAACATTAGCCCTTAACTATAAAGCAAAAATATTTAAAAAAAACTTAAATAATTTCGAAAAAAAGTCAAAAATTAATTTTATGTTTTTTTTCATGGTTTCATGTTTTGTTTTTTTTTATTTAAATTTTTTTGTGTAATTAAATTACAAAATTGAGTTTTTTTTCTTTTTTTTAAACTTAAATTTGTTTTTCTTGTTTAAATTATTGTTTTCTTTGTTGGTTGTTGTTTTGTTTTTTTTATTCTCTAATTATATAACATACATATACATAAATTTTTTGTTTTTATTGTATATAGTATAATAATGAATTAAAAAAAATAATAATAATAACGATAAGGATTTTATTTGTTTAATAATATACTATATATTACATGACAGAATAGTTTTTGATTTTTAAAAATATATAATTATAATAAAAATAATAATAAAAAATCACCACACTTGTGACTATGCATTCGAAAGTTAAAGAGGGTTTTTCTTAAGAGGTTTACAGAAGGATGAAAGCTGAAGAGAAAGCTGTTATTTTGTGATATTATTTAACAAAAAAAATCTTTAAAATGCAAAGCCAAAGGTTTAAGGCAAAACTAGGTTTTGCAATACAGTTGTTTTGTTTTTCAGCTTAAATATTTTACAATAAATACACGCTTTTAGATCTTGCATTTTTTACACATGTACAAAAAAAAAAAAAAACACACGCATCACATCCATCATTAGGTATAGCTATATGCTCATTTTAATGTGATAAATATATTCCCTTAAGGTTTAGATTGCTGCAGCGTATATACAAACAAACAATCAAAACAAACAGCGTTTTCAACAAGATGCTGCTGGAACTCACAGGCGAGTCATCTTGTTTCAAAAAAATGAGCATAAGTTTTCGTTGATTTACAATGATTTTTTTTATCAAGGACTGTGTTCTTTTTTCCTTTTTTATAGATGTTGTTATTAGGCAGGTTTGTATGTTGTTATATTAAGGTAGCTTAAGCAATTTTTAACAAACGTTGGGAATATATTTGTTGTTGTTGTTGTAATTTATTCAATAATTTATATTTTGTGCTTATGGACTTGAGAAACCTCTGTCGAAGGGACTTTTAACATCTGTATGTCTAGTGGTCAGATTAAGGGTGGGTGATGTAACGCTGGTGGACAGTTCACAAACTGTTTTAATGGGACCAGTTGGTAGGGCTGTAGTTGTGGCTGGTGTATGAGGCTGTTGTGGTGTTGTTGTTGATGATTCTTTGGGATTCTTGAATTCTTCACTAGTTTCGGGCACTGGTACCATAAGATATGCATTAGGTATGTGTATATCGCTAACTATATCGGATGTGGAGGTTTGACGTGGTTGCAGCGCATTTTTACCCGTTATTGTCGATTTGTAGAGATCACGATCGATGCCACATAAATAGAATTTGAAAAATTCATAAGTGGACCAACAAATAGCATTCGCTGGCATTGCATAAAGGACACGAGCGGTTAAACCCTTAAAGAAGCCGAGAGGACCAGCCACTGCATATATCTGGACGGGAATTTCAAACATAAATTAGTTTAAAAAGTTGTTTTTTCAAATTTATTTCATTAAGAAACTTTTTGCAATCTGCTACTATTAAAGTCTTGTATATTTACAACATCTATTTATATTACAACACCTAATTGTAATTGAAAGCTTTTCTTTAACAATACCAACTTACCTTTCTGATGGCTTCCATCATGCCCTTAACCAAACCAGTTTCCTGAGTATTCAATAGTGTTTTAACAACATCTAATGGTGTGGTAATAGCAGCCGCACAAGCACCAGCAGCACCGCCAGCTATAACATGAACCGGAGGATTATATTTACGTTCATGATTGAGCTGACAACAAGAAAAACAAAAACCAAAAAACACTCAATAATAAGTTACAAAATACACTAAAAAAAATTCAAAATATCACACAAAAACTAACCATATTTTGGAAAAACTCATAAGTGGAAAAGTGTATTGTCTGATTTGGTATATTCATTACCAATTGTGTTGAATACGAACGATAAAAAGCCTTAATACCCTCCTGTTGATAAACTCCACGCAAGCATTGCACCACCGATTTATAAGGAGAATTATACATTTGTAAACGTTGTTTTATAACCTCAGCAGGATTTGAAACGGCATCGTGTATGAGAGTAGCAATAACACCGGAAGCCACTGTTTGTAATAAAGTAATAACAATATTAGTTCCTTTTTCTTATTATTGGAAAACATTCAATTACTTACTATAGTTTATATGATTGTGTGTGGTTACTTTGGTCATCAGCTCTTTGGACATTTCATAGGAACCAAAGTATAAAGCATGTGCTGGACCAGCACCAGCCACAACAGCGCTAACACCTCGTATAGGTCTAAAATTAATAAAACAATAGTTTTGGTTTTGGTTTCGTTTCTTTAAAAACATTTTGTGTTTAAAGGTTTTCGGGGGGAATTGTGTTGATTTTTTTTTATAGAAGTGTATGTGTGTTTGTTTGTATGAAAGTTTTTTTTTATATTTTTCTAAAATCAAAACATTTACCTCAGGATACCCTCCTTTTTTATCATATTTGTAAATGTGGCTGTGATGTTGTATTTTGATGTGGCTGGTGATAAACTTTGCATACGTGTCTGTAATAATAAAAAAATAGATAAAATTTATATAATTTATTTGTTTTTCTTTTTATACAATTTATACTATATGCATAATTTTATTTGTTTTTGCAATTACTTAAAGCTTTACATATATATTATTGTTATGTGTGTGTTTATAAAAATGTTTTTTTTTTTTATTAAATTCAAAACATTTACCTGAAACATTTTAGTTTTAATCTGATAAAAAAAACTGTTTATTTTCTGTTAAATATGCAAATTTTTCTAACGGAAATATATATAATAAACGTTTAACTTAATATTTATTATTAGCATCCAGTCATAATTATTTTTATAGTAAAAAAAAGAACATCTTGAAAATGCTGTTATTATTGTAATAGAAAATCTTATGGTTTTTATTTTTTATCTTTTTGCGTTTTAAGTTTATTTAAAGGTAATTTACAATTAAGACTGTTATTCATATATCATGATGTTATATATTTTTATAGAAAATTTTAAGATTTGCAAAACAATATTAAACAGTATTTAATATTGACAAGGATTTTTCTAAGTTTATGTTTATGCTATGTTTTAATCTTGTAAATTTGTTGTACTATTGCAGATTTATATACATTTTGTTTATTTGCAAGATTTACTACGAATAGTGGACTTGCGAAAGGCTTTTCGAATCAAAAATCTCATAGTTAGTAACTTTTTGATCGAATAAAGCAGTTGCTAAGTTAAAAATCTCTAGCCGATTGGGACGTCTGGGTCATCCGGGTAAAAGGTTTAATTGTCGTGGAAACGCACTACTACTACTGTGACAAATTAACTGGACGTGTTTGTTCCCAAGAGTTAAATGATTATGCTGAGAACACCGAAAAAAAATAGTTTAGAATTTTCTGTCGCTATTTCGGACTGAGTATGAGCAATATGGTATTTCTGGTTGGACGATTAATTTAGCATCAAGAGGAAATCTGGGTAATAAAAAGTATATGAATGTTATAAGTGAACACGTTGTTGAAATGTTTAGGTCACTAGTTGTTTTGCTATCGATTGAATAAGCAGTTGCTGAGTTGAAAATCTCTGGCCGATTGGGTAACGGATCCTAACGGAACGGGTAGGAGGTTCAATTGTAGGGGAAACACACTACTAATAGGTCGATGTTAGCCTTTGTGATAAAAGATGTAATGAGCGAAGTATTTGAAAATTCTCTGACTAATTAACTAGACGTGATTGTTCCCGAGATAGTTTCGAAAATTCGGACTGAGGTAACGATAGCAATATGATATTTCTGGTTGGACGATTAATTTAGCATTAAGAGGAAATCTGGGCAATAACAAGTATTTGTATCGCAACAAATAATAATTAATTAATCTTAATCTTAATCACATCTGAAAATGCGATTATATATTTTTTGCTTTTATAAACCAACTATTTCCTTACAAATGAAAACCCAGTTAAAAGTGAGGAAAGAGATGTAGAAAAGTCACAAATAACATATTCGAAGTACATCAAACTTTGGTGAAAAACCAATGAAATTAACATAAGCATGTCATTGAACGAATTCGGTTTATTTTTGCATCCAAATATCAGATATTTATTGCATCTATGAATAAGATTAAATGAAATGAAAAATGAACAACATCCCTCCAATGTTACGCTAATGTAAAATTCATAGGTTTTTCACCAAAATTGGAAGTACTTCAAGTATGTTATTTGTGGTGAAAATTCTACTTCTTTTTCCTCACTTTTTTTGCTGGGATGTTATAAGTGAACATGTTGTTCGAATGTTTAGGTCACTAGTTGTTTCGTTAGCTTAGTTGGAAATCTTTGGCCGGTAGGTATTGTCGAGAAAAAGCATTACTAATGCATTGTTGTAGCAGCGACACGTGTAAAGTCAGTGTAGCTGGTTTGACAATCCTTGGTCGTTGTTCGTTGAACTCCGAGTTGCTCCGGTGCGAAGAACCGATAGTTGCGGGAACGTTACTAATGCGTCGATCTTGTCGGTGCCTTTGTTATAAGAGATGTAATGAAAGAAGTATTTTAAACTTCTCTGATAATTTAACTAATCAAGATTGTTCCCGAGATTGAATATTTTTTTCTAAGGGCTTCTGTAGAAGCTGTCATAAAGAGCATATAGTTTAGAAATTTTCAAGGAAAATTAGTTTTTTGCAATTTTAAGCAAATCATTCGTGATCGAATTAGTTCGAAATTGTAGTGGTTTAGTTGCATGACATGTTAAGGGTAATACAAAGCAAGCTAATTTTATATATCTAGTCGGCTGTTTCTGACATTAAACAAATTAATATTGATTCACGATTGTTTACGAATATTAAATGATCACATTGTGAGCACGTTTATAAGAAAGTCTAGAATTTTCTGGCTCTATTTCTAAAGAAAAATTATTTTATTAGAATTTTTAGCAAATCATTCGGGATCGAATTATTGTTAAAGACCCAACTTAGGAAAGCATTGGTTGCATGCTACGTTAAGAGCAACACAAAGCGTACAAATGTATATATCTAGTCGTCTGCCTCTACTACTTTGTTTTGTTGATAGTTTGTTTAGAAAATTAACTATATAAAATGACAACTTTTTCGTTTACCACTTAGTTAAAGAACATTATTTAAATCTTGTTCAAAGACTTGTTGGTTTACCCTCGTATTTTCCCTTATTTGTGGAATCCGACATAAAAAGTAGTTGCCGACGTAGTGGTCGCAACGACCATTTATTGATTTTAAACAAAACCTATTTGTTTTTATATTAAATATATGGAAAATAAAAGATTTCTTTAGGGTCTATTACAATTTTATATAAAAACTTTGGCAGCAGGTAGAAAATAAAATAAAACATTTTTATTAAAAAATCTTCTAACAAATAAATGACTTAAGCTCTTAAAGCGAATGATATGTTTAAAATTTCTAGGAAAATTAAAAGATTACTCATCTTTAAATACGCATTATCATATTTTGATATTTAAACAAAAGTAATTGTGCTTTACATTTTATAACTTTGACAATTATCTAACCATTAACAAATGAAGCAATTTATTGCGACGTTGTTTTTTTTAAGGAATTCAAGTGGGGTTTTCATCAGCAAGAATTGATTTAAGGTTTTTTTAGAAAACAAAAATGTATGGTTAGGTTATCTTTTAAAAGTTTCATATAAGAAGAACCTTTAATGCAATTTATATAGTTTTTATTCCTATAAGAACCTGATTTTGTGTAGATTTCATATAAGACAAGACGAAAGAAAAAGATGAAAGTATGATGATCAATACCAAACAACGCCCTCTAATGTAATAAAGAATTCAGAGACAAAGTTAAAAAACTTAAGTTTTTAAATAATAACTGATGACATGATATTGATTTTACCCCAAAATTTTATTTATACAAGTATGTACATGGGTACGTAGTATGTAAAGAGTCAAGGTCTTTTTCCCCATGTAAAAACGAATCAATGAACGATGTTTCGTTTTCATTTTTTTTCCTTTCAACAATTGAAATAATTCATGTTTTTTGTATATTTATTGTATAATAATACTAAACAATTTAAATAAAATACAAAGAAATTATAAACAATTATTACTATAATTATAATATAAACCTCATTATATAGTAATATTTTTTATATGACGAAAAAAAAAACATTTTAAATAAAAAATCAATAATGTTGACTATATGGTAAATCACGAAATCATTATACATATATAGTTGCATATATACATAGTTATATCTATAGAGAAATATATATAAAAAAATATGTAAATTGAATAAGAAAATTTTAGCATAAAAGGGTTATAAAATTGTAGTTTTTTTTTTGTTTTGCAAACAATTTTCTTATTAACAAATTTGTATCGTATTTACATTTACATGTATGTAAATATTTTGTCACATATTATTGTTAATAGAAGTAGAAATTTTCATTTTAATGTTAAATAATGCATATCAAATTTTCTATAGGCTATTAATAGAAAGTAATTACTTAAAAGTAGAATAGTAATAAAATTATGAAAATTGTTTTATATTCTTAACCTGTTAGAATATATAGAAATGCTTGTTAGATCTAAAATGTATAAAGTTAATTAAATTTTATCGAACTTAATCGTTTGACAATAGGATCAGTTGAGTTTGTCTGTCGACATAGAGGCATTAAAAAAAAAATTATTTGTAAAGTGTTCTTTTCTTGTGGTTAAGTTTGATAGGCTGATGATATAACAACGCAATACACAATTACATATTTTTGTATTGCTGTTCATTTACTGTAAGACTGGCTTTTCTTTATAAAATATGTATACAATTTTATAATTTATAATTACTCTACAATAACTAAAATAAGTAAAAATTTCATCTTTTATGCAAAATTGTTCGCAGAATCCCTCTTTAAAAATTTAAAATTTTAAGTTGCGACTGTTTTGCATTTAGTGAGATTTTTTTCACATTTATACATAAATATGTATGGTATGTTTTATGCACAAGTATGTATCTACATAAGTATGGGTGTAGTATACAAGAATGTGTTTTTTATATTATTTATCTTTTAGTTTGTTTATTTGTATTTTTCATAACGTTTGCAGTAAATTTTAAGATTTGTACGTTAAAGATTTAATTTTTGATTTTTCACTTTTTTATGACAAAATATATATTAAATCTATTATTTATGAAATATTTTATCTATACATCTGTTTATCTATCTATCTATCTATCTATCTATCTATCTATCTATCTATCTATCTATCTATCTATCTATTTATCCATCTATCTACCTACCTACCTACCTATCTATCTATCTATCTATCTATCTATCTATCTATCTATCTATCTATCTATCTATCTATCTTCATCTATCTATCTATCTATCTATCTATCTATCTATCTATCTATTTATCCATCTATCTATCTACCTACCTATCTATCTATCTATCTATCTATCTATCTATCTATCTATCTATCTATCTATCTATCTATCTATCTATCTATCTATCTATCTATCTATCTATCTATCTATCTATCTATATATCTATATATCTATATATCTATATATCTATATAACTATCTATCTATCTATCTATCTATCTATCTATCTATATCTATCTATCTATCTATCTATCTATCTATCTATCTATCTATCTATCTATCTATCTATCTATCTATCTATCTATCTATCTATCTATCTATCTATCTATCTATCTATCTATCTATCTATCTATCTATCTATCTATCTATCTATCTATCTATCTATCTATCTATCTATCTATCTATCTATCTATCTATCTATCTATCTATCTATCTATCTATCTATCTATCTATCTATCTATCTATCTATCTATCTATTTATCTATTTATCTATTATCTATCTATCTATTATCTATTTATCTATTTATCTATTTATCTATCTATCTATCTATCTATCTATCTATCTATCTATCTATCTATCTATCTATCTATCTATCTATCTATCTATCTATCTATCTATCTATCTATCTATCTACTATCTACTATCTACTATCTATCTATCTATCTATCTATCTATCTATCTATCTATCTATCTATCTATCTATCTATCTATCTATCTATCTATCTATCTATCTATCTATCTATCTATCTATCTATCTATCTATCTATCTACTACTATCTATCTACTATCTATCTATCTATCTATCTATCTATCTATCTATCTATCTATCTATCTATCTATCTATCTATCTATCTATCTATCTATCTATCTATCTACCTATCTATCTATCTATCTATCTATCTATCTATCTATCTATCTATCTATCTATCTATCTATCTATCTATCTATCTATCTATCTATCTATCTATCTATCTATCTATCTTTCTATCTATCTATCTATCTATCTATCTATCTATCTATCTATCTATCTATCTATCTATCTATCTACCTATCTAGCTATCTACATTTGTACTTTTAGTAATGAAATTTCTCCAACAGTTTTATTAACATATTGCAAATTTTTAAAATAAAATCAAACAATTTTACAGTTATGATTGCAAATTGCTTTAATTAATATAATTTTTAAACACTTAAATGCGGCTTGTAGATAAAAAAATTATTAATTAATATGATTGACAATTTAATTGTGGAAAAGTGTTTTGTAAACTAAAAACAAATTTCGTAAATATTGTTTATTTGATATTGTTTAAAGTATAAATAGCTTGTAAACGAATGTATGAATTGTAACTTTGGAACAAGAGTCCTCGCGGTGATTTTGTGGTGGTTCTAAGGAGACCGTATTTATGCATTTTACTTATAGAACTAATACAATCTTTCCTAAGTTATATCAAAAAATTTTTTAAAAATTTTTAAATTGACTCGGAAAGAACTAAATTATATTTTTTAAAATATAAAGTTGAAAGTCTAAAATGGACATAGCAAAACATCTAAAGTAATTTAAATATTATGGGCAAAATATAGAAAAAGTACACATTATTTTCAAATTCATTCAAATATTCCCCTCATGTGTAAATACACTGATTAAAGTCTTTCTATATCTACACTTTCATTCTTGCTTTTGTTCTAATATTTTTTTTTGGCAAAATACAAAAAAAAAAGTAAACAAATGTTTGTTATTTTGTTAGTGTTTTGTTGTATAAATCACAATGTCATTAACATTTAATTATAAATATTAATTACGTGATAGATGAGATGTTAGTAGACAAGAGGGAGTTATGGTATAATTAAAAGGAAACAAATCGTATGGAAAAGAGTAAAACAAATAGATAAGAAATAAAAAAAAAGTCAATTGTTTTTAAGTAAGAGAGCAAATGTACGAAATAAACTATAACAAAAGTACAAAATTTTAACAAATATTTAAGCATTTAGAAAAGTCATGACTAGCACGCGACATTTGATAACAATATTCGTATTATTTTATAAATATTTTAGAAAATAACCACAGACAATCAAATGTTCAAATAAATTTATACTAGAGATGTTATAAAAAAATAAATCAAGCGAAAATAATAAAATAATAGATATGTGAATACATACTTTGATTTTAGTTACTTATAATAAATTCCCTAGTTAATATTTAAATTGTTCTCAAATGTCTATTTGATTTAGGTAGAGATTTAATGTTATTACTTCTACATAGATAGAAAAAAAAAACAAACCGATAGATACTAAAACCAAACTACAGCCCGAAGAGACAATAAAATTACAACAATTTTTTTATAGCTTTTGTCTACTTTTACTTGCTATTGAGCTATTTGTTAGTTTAAAAGGTAGATTATGCAATATAATGTATGAAAAAAAAAATAGTTATTAAATTATTTGACATTCTTCTTGTTATATTTTAATAAATTTCTAAAAATTACAAAATGTTTAAGAAAATAATAACTTTGCATAATTTTAATTAATCTGCAAGGAAATTTGTAGTTTTTATTAACGTTTTTGAAATTCTCAGACATTTCAGTTACTTTCTAAGAAATTTTAATTAAGTTTAATTATTTATTTGCAACAATATGTAATCATTCAAAAAAAAAAAATATTATTCATGATATACTATTACTAATTGATTAATCATTTCTGTTAGAAACTTAACTAAACACCATGACCAACAGAATAATTTTCTTTAAAATTTATGCAAACCTTAAACAAAATTTGCAAGAACTTATCAAGTAACATATAGTAATAAAATTATAAATTCCAAATAAAATTTCAATCAATTTTATTTGTTAATATTTTATTAATCTATACTAGATAGATTACTGCTTTTTTTCTATATGAAAAAATAATAATCTGCTATTAATCATTTGTTCCTCAGACAAAGTCAGCATTATAAAGCATTTTTTTTTATTTTGCTGTGTTTCAAGTGAGTAATTTGTGTTTTTTTCTTCCTCTTCTTCATTACACTCCCACTTTAAAATGTTATAATTATTATATTAATCGTATAAAGTGTAGAAATATTTAGTAATAAAAAAGTACGAGGAATGAAATGGTAAGGAAGAAATTAAGTGTTAAAAATACAAATTTATATTGGAAATTATATGATTGTAAAAAAAATTTCGAAAAATTTTATAGAAATTAATAAATTTTATAAAAATATTGAAATTTTTCATAAAATTTTACAGAATCTCGTATATGTAAATTAAAATTTCTATAATATGGAAATACTTTAAAAGGTTAGGTATTTTCCCTAGTTTCATAATAATATATGTATATTTAAATTTCTTCTCGTTTGCCATTTTCTATTTCTTAAGACATCTTTAAATAAAAGAAAAAGTACAATATATGTTTTGGGTTATAATTTCTGCTTAAATTATATTTATCTATAAAACTATAAAATAAAATTTCACCAACATTTTTATATAGATATATAGATAAATAGGTAAACAGTTAGATAGATAGATATATTGATAGATAGATACATAGATAGATAGATAGATAGATAGATAGATAGATAGATAGATAGATAGATAGATAGATAGATCGATAGATAGATAGATAGATAGATAGATAGATAGATAGATAGATAGGTATATAGATAGATAGCTAGATAGATAGATAAATAGATAGATAGATAAATAGATAGATAGATAGATAGACAGATAGACAGATAGACAGATAGACAGATAGACAGATAGATAGATAGATAGATAGATAGATAGATAGATAGATAGATAAATAGATAGATAGATAAATAGATAGATAGATAGATAGACAGATAGACAGATAGACAGATAGATAGATAGATAGATAGATATATGTATCTTTATCTCAAATAACACAGGTTTTAAGGAGATTAAAAAAAACGGTTTATTTAACTAGTTTTATTGGTTCGATTTTTAATATTTTAACAGATTTGTGTTTACAATGACCAAAATATATACATATGTATATTCTTTTCATTGGTGGTGAGATTGTTTGCTAAATATTTTCATGAAAAATCGCAAATAGCGACTATTGATTACAATCCCTCGATATGTTCTATGGAACAATTGTAAATTAGTTAGAACTACTTTAGAATCACAGCAATCTTTTACAGAAAGAAACTATTTGATTTAAATAATGTCGACTACATTTGTTTCAAGGTTTATTTTCAAAAAATCTTAGTAGTTGTAATTTAATTTGTTTTATTATTTATTTTAAAAGAAATTCTAATAATTTTCGAAAAAGAGAAAGATTCCAGATATTTATCAAAATATTCAAATTTCTCACAAAGAAACTTATTACAATTTTATTAATATGAGAAAATATGAAATGTTTAGGTAATTTCTCTAGTTTCTCAAAAAATATAGTTAAAATTATTTAAATATTTGCTCATTTAACATTTAGTACTTTTTTTAATTTATTCTCAGACATCTTGTGAGGAATGAAAAAAAAAAAACAAATTCATCAAGTAGATAGATGTATTAAGAGTTTTTTGTATATGATATTGTAATCTTATCAGTATTGCTTCCAAGAATAAATGTACACAAACGTGATACGATAAAGTATTTTATTTTTTTCATATAGTAGTAGTTATTGTTGTAGAAAATTTCTCAATTATTATTATAAGAATAAAAAAATGATAAGTAAGATGCTATAGTTTTTATTTAGAAAAAATAAAAACACATGCGAATTTATTTAAAAAAACTACTAAGTTTAAGATAATTTATTTCTAACAAATATTTAAAATTTTAATTTTGTAGGAAATTTAAATAAAACGATTATTTAAATTATTTAATTTTATTTTATTTAAAATAAACTAAAATTCGTTTAGCATACTTAAATATTTGTAGAATTTTGAATTTGTTTTATTTTTATTTACATCAACTAGTTTGTAAATCACACCATATTAGTTGCATAACATAGAAGAATGCCATTTAAAATAAACCAAATAAAAATATATATTGTTGTTTATGGTTTATGCTTTACATATATGTAATTTGTTTAAATGAAAACTAATGATATAAAACAAATAATTAATTGTTATTTTTGGAAATTCATTAGTCACTGGATGTGTCTTTTTGGTAAACAACTAGCCTTAAGAGACTTAAATTGTAAAAACGAACTGAATTTAAAGATCTTATTTTGCAAACAAATTGTGTATTAAATTTTGTTTATTGCATATTTTTCTAAAATAAATATTGATTTCACAATTTAATCGAGTTTTCTTTTTACTTTTTAAAATATTGAAAAATCTATCTTAAATCTTCTATCACTGTTTGGTTTTTATATTAAATAAATTTCCAAAAACAACATTATTTTAATACTAAAACCCTAAGTGTGACCCTAGACAGAATAATTTTCTAAAGAAAATATTTAACTTAAATATCGAGTACAATGACATCATTGCAATTCTTTATTAAAATTGTACATGTCATTTGAAATACAATAGGTTTCCATAAGTAGAATAACAATTTTTGTTTTGTTTTTTTTTTTTTCAAATGTATATTAAATTTGCAATTATTTGTTACACAATTACAGGCCTATATTTACTATGAATAGGCATTAAA
This sequence comes from Lucilia cuprina, assembly GCF_022045245.1. Classification (NCBI taxonomy): domain Eukaryota; kingdom Metazoa; phylum Arthropoda; class Insecta; order Diptera; family Calliphoridae; genus Lucilia; species Lucilia cuprina. The sequence goes on along the minus strand of NC_060952.1, from coordinate 5,083,868 downwards.
TATTATACAATATTATTTTTGAAAGTATATGCATTTCTATTTAACATTTGATTTTTTATAATCATTATATGAGAGGGCGTTAAAAAATTGAAAAATATTTGTTTAACATTTACCTAAAATACCTTATAATAAAATTGAAAAAAAGAAAAAAAAAAAAAAACGGTGGAAGGAAGCATTCTGAAATCATATAGATTTTATTCTAAATCCTTTTAGATTTTTAAAACACCACCTTAAAACAAGTGATGTCGGCATTGCAAGAACAAATTTCAAAGGACTTTTAATGTGTCTTTGGATCTAATATTTTGATACTAGTTACACCATTATTCTATATTTTGGAACCGTTTTATAAAACTTATTAACAAATTATTAAAATATTATTGAAAATTGTTGTGCGATACTTTTCAGATAATAAACTATTTTCAAATACAAGTGAGACGTAGCCCTTACTTTTATTTAAAGGCTGAGGTAACTTAGAGCTATCTCTGAGTACACCCTCGTTAATCCTTGGCATGCTGTACACTTTTTTAATTGAATATTGTGAATAAAATGTATTGTATAGTTTAGCATATTAGAAAAAAATGACTTCCAAAGAAGTGAAAAGAAAGTAGAACTAAAAAAGAAGAAGACTTGAATAAGTGTTGATTTTAATGCAAGTTTGTCATAGGAGAGATGTCCTTTTTATTTGATTAAAATTTCTCTACAACTAAAGTCATTCCCAAGAAATAATTTTAGGTTGTTTGAAAGTGAAATTGTAATATTGGAAGTCAATAAATATCACATCCACAGATGCTAAACAAAATTCACTTAGTGTTACTTTTGAAGTGAAATGTTATTCTTTTAGAAGTGCTCCGTTGTTAGTAAATTTGTTTGAAAGTTTAATGTAAAATATTGATGTATTTTCCAAAGAAATGCATCTAGTCCACCAGAGAGACCCTTGTGCCCTTTCTTACTAGTACCTCAGGTGGGAATCGATTCAACTAACTCCGGTCTAACACTAACCTACCGAAGAATACTTAACTTATCATTTAAAGGATTTATTTCTTTTTTAAAGCTTTTCAAATTTCCCATTTACTTTCGACTAGATTTGTGTAGTCGGTTTGAAAGCGAAAAAATTATGAGAATTCGTTTTTAAACTAGAAATTTACTTGGATTCAGTTTACAGAACAGACATAATTGTTTTCTAAAGGAAAGAGCTGCGATAAATTTGAATTTCGCTATAACAACAGGATTTGCAGATAATATATTCTAAAGTTTTGAAAATCTTCGTTTCACTGGAAATCATTCATTTAAAAAGTACAGTTTTCTCTCTGGGTTTTGATTATTTTTCCAATTTTATTGGTTTGAGTTTTTTGGGGAACTTCTCTAGTTCGATTTTGTAAAAATTTCACCTTGATAAAAACTAAAATGTTAAAAAAACGTCAGTATAATTTATGGTTTCTTATTACAAAGAACTTTTTTTAAAAGTTTTTTAAAAATAGTAGTTAAGTTTTTAAATTTAGTTAATTTCTTATTTTTTATTTATTCTAAAATTTTCTGTTTTTTTAATATATATTTTTTTAAGTTTAACTTTGTATTTAATTTGTGTATCAAATTATTTGTATTTTCCAAGAACAATTTCAAAATAAATATTTTTTATTCATAAAAACCACACTAACCAAAGTTCATGTTCATCGCACATAGTATAAAATAATATCAAATACATAATGCATTTTATAAAGATAATTTTCAAAAACGTTCAATCTATTTAAAAGTAAAATTTAAAAGAATTTCGCAAGATGTTTGTTTATTCAACATTGTTATTTATTATTTTTTTGATAATACTTTCTTGAAATATTATTTTTGATGCAAAACAAATATAGATTTTTTAATATAAATAAACATATTTTGCAATAAAAATGTCTGTTTTAGCAGACTCTAAAGACAATAATAAGTAAAAAAAATCAAATAAGAAAATAAATTAAGAAGCTGATAAGAAGTAATATGTTGAATTGGAGAATTGAATAGAATATTTACAAAATTTCCCTAAACATATGATAAAATCAGCTGAGCAACAATGTGTTGTAATATGTGTAATGGCAAGTGAAAAAAAAGATATTTTTAAAGATTCTAAATAAAAAAAAAAATAAACTAATTTTGTTTTTTTTTCTTTTTTTGATATTAAAAACTCATTTTTGTATGCAGGTGTCACATGTGGACGAAAAAGTAAAGAAATAAAAACAAAATTATAGAAAAATTATGTCTAAAAGAGAGTGTATCTTCAAAAAAGTAAACATTTAAGTGAGAGACTAACAGAGCAATAAAATAAGCACGCGAGAAAAGAGTAATTGTGTTAAAGAAAAAAAATGTACATGAAAAAAGGTGAATTACATCACTAAACGCACTTCACACACAAATGTTAGGTTAGGTAATTGCAAAAAACAAAAAAAAAAACATACAATTGATTAAAATCATTACACTTAATATTAGTTACGTTTGTGCATACCTTAACTGAATCCATGGGATACATAACAATGTGCTCCAATACACCGGCTATAGCTCCGGCCGTCATATTTACACTCACACTTGTGGTGGGCAAAGATTCATAGTCGTCAATATTCATTTTGCTGCAAGTAGTTTAGTTTTTTTCTTTTACTTTTATGGAATTTATGGTTTTAACAGCTGATGGCTTTATTTTAGGGGGTTTGCAATTAGACACACAAAATTATTAGCAATTTTACTGCTGCTTGATGATTTTTTTAAATAAATTTCTTTTAAATTGTTTTGTTTATCGTTATAAGAAGTGTTTGCTGTTTAGTTGTTAAATTAAAAAAAAAAACCTAACTAGCTGGCAGCTCTCTCAGCTAGTTTATTTTCTTTTTTGTTAGGAGGTGTTTTTAATCGGCTGCCTAGTGTCTTACTACTGAACAAGTTTTGCAAAATGCCAGTGTTTTGTTGCTCCAACTGCGCTTTCGCTTAGTGTTTCCCCCACTACTCGGCTGTGCTGATTGGGGCTCTCTCTTTTTTTTAATTTTCTGTTTCTATTATGACGTTTAACACACTTTGCTCTTTTTTATATTTTTTTTTATTTCTCTGCTGCTAGTGTTTTATAATTATTTTCTTATTATTGTTGCTGTAAATAAAAGCAATTTTTTATCTTTTTTTCTTCGTTGTGTGGTTTTTCGTTTTCTTTTTCTTATATTTAATGATAACAACATGCAAAACGGCGTTGTTTAATTGCTGTTGTCTTGTTTTTTCTTCCTCTTCTTTTGAGTTTCTTAAAAAGTATTTGCAAATTTTGTTTACTTTTGCCCAAATTGTTGCTGTCAAAATTATGAAAATTCTTTCCTGTTTTGCAATTTAATTGCAGTTCCATTCAATATTCAAGTAACAAAGTTCAGTTGTTTTTAACTTTTATATTCTTTCGAAAACCTTTAGTATTTCCACTTAATTAATGTTTGCCTTAAAATTCCGACTAATTAGCTTGAAAACTAGTAATTATAGCACCATTTAAGTAGTTTTTAATTGAATATCTCCACACACTTATAGAGTTCTGTTAATTGTTGTTGTTCCTTTCCAAATGTTGAACAAAAAAAACTTAATATGCAATCAATTCAGTATTTGCGCCTCACCAACCAGCAGCTTAGCAAGTTTTGTTTTTTTTCTTTTGGATTTCTTGAATTTCGGTTAAATTTTAATGCACCTCACAAACTACAGCCACCGAAAAAAAAGAGTTTTTTTTACACGTTTCTCTCAAATATAAATTGCTTTTTTTCTTGCCTTTTAAAAAACAAAAGTCTTAGAACTTTTTAAGATTTTACTTTCAATTTAAAGTAATTAACACTTTTTCTATGCTCATAAAATTTATTAAATCGAACACGCGTAGCCAAATTGAAATCAAAATTGTTACACAAAAAAATATTTCAAGTATTCTCCTCTACTTCTATTCGTTTTCTACGAAGTTGGAAAAAACGTGAATGATTTTGCTTGAAATCTTTGACAGTTGTAGAGAAAAAATGAGAATGTCAAACAGCAATGTGAAGTAAACAAAGTGGTAGGAAAATATTAAAAGTCTGGCTAGCTTTTGTTTAGGGTGGTGAATAGGCTTGTTGTTTGTAAATATTAACTGCTGTATTCATAAAAACTTATTTTTGGTTAATTAACTAATTTTAGACAAAATTGACGAAAATTGTATTCTTAAACTCCAAGTAGCTTAAATTGCCTTCAATAAAACACTGACAAATATAAGAATTTTATTGTTGCGTTGTTTTTATATATTAAAATTGCAAAATTTTAGAATTTAATTCTAACAAAAAATTTAAAAATTCTAAAATTGTAGTAAGTAACTCTGCAGGAGATAAGGCGTTAATTATCTAAGAGCACTATTACTAGTTAGTTAGTTTGTTAGTTAGTTAATTAGTTAGGGCGGGTTTTCCAGGTAAATATAATCTGCATTCTTTGTTTAAACTTAGTTCAATATATTTTTTGTATTTTTCAGTAATCAGTAACGTTACTTATTATCTTAGTTTAACTGAGTGTTATTGGCCAATTAAAATTAAGTTATAAGCAGGGAAACCGAAAACATGCTCTAAAAAAAGTTTTTTAAGCGCTTTAAATATGCCGTAAAAAACTCAAAATATGCTCTTAAAATTTAAAAAATATGCTCTAAAAATAAAATTTTTCATTATTTTTTAACATTGAAAAGCTTAAAAATAAATAAATGTTTAGTGTCATATTTCATCCTACAAGATTTTTTATAATTGATTCATCTCATAGTTTGAAGAACTAGTTTAATAGAATTCCGTTTTACGTTCAGATAACCAATAAATAACATGAAACCATTTGGACCCCAAAAAACATATTTCAAACGACAAAGTTTGACACATTTCTACCAATTGTATTCATAGCTTCTAAACTGTCATTTTAATCGGAGTTGTCATAAATTCCAATAATTAGTTTTTTAAACTATAAAAATGGATTGGTCTCATGAAATCAAAAGTAATAGGTTTTATGTCTGATTTAAAATGTAATGCTTTATTGAACAAAAAACTATAACATTGGTTTTCGTGCGAGTAATGTATTTTTTGCAGTTTTTAAGTTCTACAAACGATTTTTTTCAAAATTGTAAAATAGGCTGAAAAACTAAAAATAAAAATATTAAATTTAATTTTTTTTAAATAAAGTTTTGAAAATGTACAAAAACGAAAAAAAGCGAAAACATCAAAATATGCACTAAAAGAGTAAAATATGCTCTAAAAACTCGAAAATATGCCTTAAATATGCTAAAAAAGTCAATCATGCAAAATTATGCTCTTATGGGCAAAATATGCAAAAATATGCTCTAACAAATCGATGCCAAAATTCTTAAATTGATCTGAAACGTATCCATGAGTCCATACGAAGCACCACAAAAAACATGCATTTGCATATTTTGGTTTCCCTGGTTATAAGTAAGAAAAAAACAATTAACAAAAACAATAAGGCAATGATTTCTGAAGAACATAAACTTAATATTTTAAGTAAATTGCAATTTTCTGATTTGTTTTGTTTTATTTATTAGTGTTTTAAATGTTTATTTAACATTTTTCCATTTTACAAAAGTACTATTTACAAAAAAACAGCTGTTCATTGTTTATGTTTTTGAGTGAAAAGTCTAAAACTGAAAAATACAATCATCGGTTAAAATCTGCCTAAATTTGTTCCGAGTTTAATCTAACAGCAAGTTAAGCCTAGTTTAACTGAGGAGTAAGAAACCCGCCATTAGTTAGTTAGTTATTTATTTAATTTCGCAAAATGTGTTTCTAAATTTCCTTAGAAGGGATTTGGGAATTTTGGTTAAATTTAAAGATTTTTTTAATTATCGCTTTAGTGGGTAGGGTATATTGGGTTTGTGATGAATAATATTGGTTACGCCAGCTTAAAATGTACAAATCGGCTTAGAATCATTTTTGAGTCGATTTAGCTATGTCCTTCCGTCTGTGCGTGCATGTAAACCTTGTAATCAAACTACAACTCGCATTTTTGAAAATAATTCAATGAAATTTGTAAATCTTCTAGTCTATTGAAAATGGTTATGATCGGTAAAGTATTCCATCAAGCCCCTATACAACTAAAACCCCGAAAAGGGCTTGTTAACCTTGTATCAAAGTACAGGTCGCAATTTTGATTGCACTAGAGTCGAATCCTATTTTAAATGGGTAACATCGGTCCAATATTTGACCTAAGCCCATTAGAATTCTGGGGGTTTACCCAGAATAGGGCTTTAAAGTTCATAATTATGTTCAATATACTTGCATCTTAAAAGCTGGAAAATCAAGTTCTATACTAGCATTCATAACATTTCGTTTATATAGGAATTTATTAGAGCTAGAATCTAGCATGAAGAACTAAAGAAAAATGGGCAGACTAGAGCTAAAATACAATTTTACACTTACAAATTTGACATCCCAGTGATCATTTTAAAGGAAAATGGTCGAACTTTAATGGGGGAGCTTAAAACCTCTCTTATGAATTAATAATCCTTGTGAAGTTATGGGTTATAAATTGCATTCGGTTTGATGTAGTATATATCCTCCTATAAAACTATTCTAACATTTGGAAACAATTGGTGAATTTGCAACAGAAAGCGTGGCAACGCCCATATATAATCCAATCCAAAAATCGTATATCTGGGGAACTATTTGAGCAAAAATTACTGGTTATAGCTAATAGAATATAAATTTCGAATAAAATTATTCAATTTCTCAGTCAACTTCTTCAAACCTTTAAAAGAAATAATACTTTGTATGTATAAATTATTAATTCTTTTATTTATTACAAATACACAATTAAACATTTAATTAAACAAAATGTTTTATTTTTATTCCTAAAACAAAACTAATAATTAAGACATGTTACGATAAGAAAGAAACTAGATATTTAACAAAAACTACTTGTCTTAAATGTGATGATCAACTTACAATAAATACATATTTAAATATTTGTTAATTATTTTATTATTTATATGTATAATTTCTCTGAGGTATTTTAATGTTTCTGGAATAGAGAATGATCTGTTTGACTATTTGTCTTATGGAACTTATGGAAGAAGAAAAGAACACAAGTAAATGCAACAAATTGGAAAAAACATATTTACGCTAAAATGTTCGAGAGAGTATTTCACACAAAAACTTCTCTTATCTAAAATTGTTTAATTAACTTAATTAACAATGTTGTGTTGTAAACATAACTATTACTATTCATATTTTTCTTTTGATGAAATTATTGTCAAAACACATTTATAGTTGTTGTGTGTATAAATTTAACTTAAAGTTTAACGTTTTTTCTTTCTTTCTCCTTTATAATAATTTGTTAGTTAGATGGCTAAGCTCTTATTTGCATTACTCCTGCTGGCTGGCTGGCATAAAGTTCAGAGGATGTGTGTGTTTGTCTTGGGTAAAAGCCAAGGTCAATTTACAAGCCCTTGTTGAACCAAACTTGTGTTAATTCTGGGTTCTTCTTCTTAATAGATTCTTGGACTTCGGGTTCTAAGCTCTTAACCTGTAAATAGGAAAGAAAGAATTAGATGTTAAATTCGAATACAAATTTTTGATTTTTAATAAAAACATTTTAATTTCATATAGAAAATTTCTAGTCCAAAAAATATTTTGAATTTATGCAATTTCAGAAAGAAATCTCAATTTGGAATATAAATTTTCCATTTTGAACAGATGTTTTCATTTTCGAATGTACGTTTTGAAATCTAATTAATTTTTTTTTTTTGACTTTGTATGAAAAATTTCAATTTCAAATAAAAATGTTCAATTTCGAATGAAAAATTTTAATTTCCAATTTATTTTTTTAATTTCGAATTTAAATTCGAGTTAAAATTCAAAAAAATTACAAATTTTGAATATAAATTTTCAATTTTGAATAGAAATATTAAAATCTTTAAAGAAATTTCAAATAACAATTTTCAATTTTAAAAAGTATTTTCACTTTTAAATAAAAACTTTCCAATTAGAATAGATTTTCCCTTATTCTAGTTGAAAATTTCAAATTTGAATAATTTGAAATATTTCAAATATAATTTTTTAATTTTGAATATAATTTTTTCAAATTTAAATAACTATCTTCAATTTTGAATAAATTTTCAGTGTCTAATAGAAACTTACAAATTCAAACTTAGAGTTTTCAATTTCATATAAAAATTTCGAAATTTTAATAAGAAATTTATGTTTAATTTTAAAAAGAGATTCAATTTCAAAAAAATGTTTTTTTTGTTATTAATAAAAATTTTCCAATTTGAGAAAAAAATTATTTCGAATGGATTTTTTTTTAATTTAAATAAAAAATTCTCAATTAGAAAAAAAATTGATTTCGATGGAATATTTTTGAATTTTGAATAGAAATCTTTCAATTTCGAATTAAAATATTTATTTATGAATAAAAAATCTTCCATTTCGAACATAACTGCTTAAGTTTGTAAACAATTCTAAATTTTAAGTGGAAATTTACAATTTCGAATTTTTATTTCGGAAAAAAATGTTTTATTTCGAAAGAAAATTATTCAATTTTAAGAGAAATATTCAATTTGAAAGAGAAAAAAATTATAATTTCGAACAAAAAATTTAAAATTTTAATCAAAAATTTTAAAATTTCGAATAAAATCTTTAAAATTTTGCACAAAAATTTTAAATTGTAAATTTCGAATGTAAATTTTACAATTTCAAACAAACACCTTCAATTTTCGAACAAAATATCGAATTTGGAATAGAATTTTTTAATTTCAAACTGAAATTTTTTAAGAGAGTTTTAAATTTTTTCATTTCGTTTAGAAATTTTAAATTTTTATAGACATTTTTCAATTTCAAATACAAATTTTTCCAATTCGAATAAACATTTTTCCATTTCGAATATAAACTTTTCAATTTCGAAAAGAGATTTTTTTCTTTAGAAATGTTTCAATTTTGAAAAGAAATATTCAATTTCGAAAATAAATTTTTTTCAATTTTGAAAATAAATTTTTTTCAATTTTGAAAAGAAATTTTTCAATTAAAAAAAAAAAAAAAAATAAATTTCCAAGTGGTTTGGAAATTTAAAATTTCGAATAAAAATTATCAATTTGGAATAGAAAATATATTCAATTTCGAATATTTCTCTTCAAATACTTACATCTATGGCAGCTCTTTGACTAAAGAATGCACAGCCCAGGGGAGTGGCAAAGATTAAAACAAAGCCACAGAACAGGGTTTGAATGGGAGCACTAGCCTTGGGGAAACGTTTCAAGAAACCACCCTTTTCCAATTTGTTAATCAAAAGTGGAGTTAAAACTGTAAAGCAAAAAAAAAAAATATGTTAGTTTTTTTTTTTATAAAAATTTATAACAATTTATTGACAAAATCATTCTTACCCATGCCGGGAGTGGCCATAGCTATTCTACTGGCTACTACAGCGGTAATACCGACGGCGGCGGCCTTCTTAGAGATGCCCATTTCATTGTTCTGTTCATCCAAAAGGGTAACACCGTTCTTTAATTCTCTGTTGTAGTAAAAAGAAATTTTTTAATTAAATTTTTATAATCATTGTTAATATCGAAATGATAAAACTTACTGCATACGCATCATGGGTACATTGATGCAATTAGCAGCGGCCACAGCAGCCAAAGGTACCAAACGACCGATCAAGGGGTTCAAGTTCTAGAATAAATAATTTTTATTTAAATACCACTTTAAGGTGTTAGAAATGGAAAACTTCTGATTCAATTCTTTTGAATATACTCTCAAGGTCCTCAATTCTTAATTCAAAACTCACCTTAACTATTCTGTTCAATGATAAAGCTGTGGTCAAGGCACCACCAGTAGCCAAAACATATGAAGTCAACAATTGTCTAAAAAAAATAGTTAAAATATACACAAAATTTCGTTAAATTTAAATTAAATCAAATTAAACTAAACAATCTCTCAATTATCGGTTAATGAATGAATAAATAAATAAAAACTTACTCTTTAGAGAGGGGTGTAGAACCGGAACGATTTGTATAGTTGACCACGGCATTAAATGTTTGATTTACCCACTGCCAGAATATAACAGCCGGTGTAGTTTTGTAGAATGAAAGCATGCCTGTGTTTTAAATACGCAAAAGAATATTATAAAAACGTAAAACAATTATTACAATTACAAGTAATTTACATAAAAAGAAATTTGTGATTCAAACAAAACATTTTGAAAAATGAAAGTTTAGCGAATAGTAATATTTACATTTTTCAATTTATGTAAGTGTAGCGAACATCATGCACGTGTATTTTGATCGTACAATGAACTTGACATTGATAATTCAATTAATATTTTTTAATATATATGGGAAGAAGGGGAAAGGTGTGGATTGTGTAATTTATTTAGATTGTTTACACATGTGTTTAGAATAAATGACGACGCGTTAATAAAATTTCAAGAGAATTTCTATCAGAAAATTTCCATTTTGAGTTAAAATTCTCAATTTTGAAAAGAATATTTTAGTTTTATAATAAAAATCTGAATTTCGAAAAAATCTATTTCGAATTAAAAAATTTTGTTAAGAAATTTTAAATTCTAAAAAGAAAATTTCAATTCTGAAAAAAAATTCCTATTCTGAATAGAAATTTTAAAATATTGTATAGAAATTTTCAATTTCGAAAAAAACAATTTCGAAAAGAAATAAAATGAAGAAGAAAAATGTTTCTAAAAATTTTAAAATTGAAATAGAAACTCTTAAAAATTTTAAAACAGTTTTTGAAATTTTTAATTAAAAAATTTTAGATTTCGAATACAAAATTAGAATTTCGTATAGAAATATTCAGTTTAGATATTATTTAAATTTTGAATAGAAATTTTTAATTTCGAAATAAATTTTTAACTTTGAATATAAATAGGTCCCAACTTCGAATAGAAATGTTCACTTTTGAAAAAAAATTTTCAATTACAAACAGAAATCTTCAACTTCGAATATTAAATTTAAAATTCCAAGTGGAAATTCTTATTTCGAAATAGAAATGTTCAACTACAAAACAAAATCAATTTCTTAAAAAAAGTTTAATATAAAAAGAAATTTTAAATTTAGTATTAATATTAGTAAAGAAGACTTTGTAAAGTTTTCTGAATAGAATTTCTCAATTTCGTAAAAAATGGTATAATTTTGAAATGAAATATTTCAATTTATAAAGAAATTTTCGATTTCGAAAAAACAATTTAGATTTAAAACGAAATGTTCAATTTCAAATAAAAAATTTAAATTTCGAATAAAAATTTTTCCATTTCAAGTGGAGTTTTTCGATAATAATTTCTTAATATCTTGTCAATTTCGATAATATATATTTCAATGTCAATATATTGTAAACAATTTTCAATTTTGTTAATTTTAATCATAAAAACAAATTTTTAAAAATATTTAGAAATTCAAAAAAAAAAATTAAAATTTTTAGAAAAAATAGAAAATTTTCCATATAAAAAAATTCAATTTCGAAAAAATGAGTATAGATTCTTCAATTTCAGTTAAAAAATTTTAATTTCGGATAAAAATGTTCTATATTGAAGAGAAAGTTCATAATTTCGAATAAAAATTTTCAATTTCAAAAACAATTCTTCAATTTCTTGTCAATTTCAGTTAAAAATGTTCAATTTCGGATAAAAATGTTTTATATGGAATAAACGTTCATAGTTCGTATAAAGATTTTCAATTTCGAAAACAATTCCTCAATTTCTTGTCAATTTCGAAAATATTTTTGAAAAAAATTTAAAATTTTGTAAATTAATTTCAAAAATAAAAAAATCAAAGAAATTTAAAATTTCGAAAATAAATTTTCAATGCGAAAGTAGTTTTAAATATCGAAAATAAACTTTCAATATCGAATAGAAGTTTTCAACTTCGAATAGATTTTTAATTTCTAAGTGAAATTGACAATTCCAAAAAATGGTTTTCAGTTTCTAATAAATTTTCGAATTCAAAAAGGAAGGAGTTTTCAATTTTGATAGAAATTTTTAATTTGATCTCGAAAATAAATTTTCAATGGAAGTTTTGAAGAATATAAACTTCGAATAAAAATCCACAATTTCGAATGGATATTTTGTAATTTCGAATAGAAATTCTTAAATTTAAATAAAAATTCCTAATTTCGAATAAAAATTTTTAATTTTTAATAGAAATTCTTAAATTCAATTAGAAATTCCTAATTTCGAATAAAAAATTTTAATTTCGAATAGAAATTTTTAATTTTGAATAGAAATTCTTAATTTCGTATAAAAATTCTTAATTTCGAATAAAAATTCTTAATTTCGAATAAAAATTCTTAAATATTTTTTTTCAATTTAAAAAGAAGTTTACAATAAATTTTGAATTTTGATAATAAATTTTGAATTTTAAAGAAATTTCTTATTTTCGTATTGAAATTCTCAATTCTTAATAGAAATTTACAACAGAAATTTCTATTCAAAATTTGTTTGTTTCGAAAAAAATCAATTCCAAGATAACTTTTTCATTTAATTTCGAAAATTTTATATAAAAATTTTCTCTACTTACATCCAGTAATCAAAGTATTCATGGGCACCTGGGCGGACATACGACCAATGATCAACGACTTCTCGCCAGTCTCGGGATGAAAGGCTGAATCATACAAATACTTGGCACGCCACAATTCATCGACATTCTTAACATCTGGTACTGGTCTGCCGGCACGATAATCATTAACAATTCTCTTTGCCTTTTCCAAATCGGAATTCGAGGCCAATAAATTTAAAGGATTAGTCAAGAGGAAGAAATGTTTGGCACGATTCATATAAGTACTTTGATCATATTTAGGCTGATCGATATCAACTTTGGGCAATGTTGTCATGTTGTTAAAGTTTTATGTGGATCTGGAGTGCACTTAATCTTGAAAAGAAACATAAATACAAAAAATAAGTAAAAAATTATCAAATGGCTTATCAATCTAATGAAAACAATTAAATTATATGTCTACAGTTAATGACAATTTATAACGCGTGTTTGTTTTTTTTTTTTTTTTTTTAATTTATTAGTTTGTATTGACAACAAGAAAAAATGCCTAAATAAAACTAAATTTTAATTATGCGCCATTTTATTTGTTGTCTTTATAGGGGGTCTAGAGATTTATTAAGGGATCTCAAAGTTTATCTCTTGTTTTGTGAAATAATTATTTTTTGCTCTATTCCGTAGCCTTGTCTGTAATCAGAAACGTTATCAGTTCAAGCTTATTTTTAAAATATTTCCCTAGTTTTAGTTGTTTAATATTTGTAATCCCAATAACTTTTGTCTTTACCGAGCAAATAAGATTCAAAGTCTGAGTTGTTTGTTTTAATAATATTTCAACTTAAGACTTTAAACTTTTTCCTTTGGAAGCTGTTATGGTCATGTCTAGACTCTAAGAGTTTTAAATTAAAAACATAATGGGATCGATCCTATGATCTATATAGAAATCAATTATTTTAATTTAAAAATATTTTACAAATTTAGAAATATAATTGTTCATATTAACGTGAAGACACACTTATTTTTAAACATTCGTTTTAAATGCTATTGTTAAATGAAATATTTATAGACAGTTGTATAGTATAGCATCAATATATGTAGTTCAGCTTTAAATTTCAATATACCCACATGACCAAGCTGTCGTTCAGTTAGTAACACTTCATAAAAAATTATCAGAAACCATTCACAATTGCTACCCAGCAAAAGTAAAACAAAGTACTTCCAAAAGAATAACATTTATCACCACTTCAAAAATAGCACTAAGTGAATTTGTTTACCTTCCGTGGAAGTGATGTTTATTGACTTCCAAAGAAGCGAAAAGAATCCAATTTTGTTTAAAATTAAAGGTATATTTTTTGTACTGAAAAAAGTTGTTAAATAAGATGTATTCTATAATTTCACTTCATAATAACTTCTAAAAAAAGAACATCAAAATTACTTCCTAGGAATGACTTCAGATGTAGTGAATTTGGAATCAAATAAAAAGAACATCTCTCCTAAGACTAGCCTGTGTTAAAATCATCATTTCTTCAGGTCTTTTTCAGTACTTCCATGGAGTAAATTCTACTTCTTTTTCGCTTCTTTGGAAGTTCTTCTTTTACTGGGTAACGTTATAATTTTCGAAACTCTAAATCGATTCGCGAAACAAATCTAATCCATTTTGAAAGTTTCAAAATTACACTTTCACTTTGTGCAAACGTAGAGAATTTTTCAATAACTATCGCCAACATTTTATAAAAATTTACTTTCGAGATTAATTTGTTTCAGTTATTTGGTTAGAGGGGTTTACTTTTTCAAGTCGTAATATTTGCAAACACATTAAATTATTTGTTTATTTTATTTTTATGGCCTCCGGTAGGTTAGTGGTTAGTGTTCTAGTCTGGTAGACCGGAGGTGGTGGGTTCGATTCCCACCCGTGGCACTGGTTAAGGAGCGCACAACAGGCCCGATAGAGGCCTAGGTGTATTTCTTCGGATTTGATGTGTATACATCCTCCTTTCAAACTAACTAACTAACTAACTAACTTATTTTTGCGGTAAACAATTCATATTTAATATGTCGTCATCGAAAATGTGTCAATTCAATTTTTATTGCTGAATATTGAGATTTTATTATAAATGCAAATTCAACGCCACATGATAGTAATACGATATTTTGTTATTTAAATGTAATTTATTTAATAGTGTTAGCAGAAATTTGTTTTATATTTTACTTTTATAAATTGCTTCAGATTATTAGTAAGAATTAAAATTTTTTTCTAAATATCTGGAGTAAAGAAAAATGTATAATTCCTAGAAGCAACAGCGAACAGTTGTTAAGAAGTTGGTCTGGGAAACTGTCTCTATATAAGTATATAAATGGGCTTGTATTCTGAAACGATCGGAGATCTAATCGTTTACATATTCATACATTATCATTAGAAATATTGATGAATATTTTCTTCATCATAGATTTCCTAACCACATCGGAACTATTGCAACAAACTTGAATCTGGTTACGCTATATCTTTGATCTTCTAATATTAAGAAAAATGTTTACTATTTATTTGAAATGCTTAGGCTAATGCCCGCATATAGTTTGTTTTAAAAGAGGATGTATATTGAAATCCATAGATATATAATAAGCCTTTATCCGCCATGTTTTGCGCTCCGTTGCCCGGTTTCCCGGACGTAGTATAAGTATAAGCCTGTTTATACTACGTCCGGTTTCCCGGACGTAGTATAAGTATAAGCCTGTTTCTGGGTCTTCAATACTACACCTCAAGTCCGTTTTGTTCCCCAGTTTGGAGAAATTAGTAAAGAATGCCTACTGGTATTAGATCGAATGCTTCGCTTGATCGTGATAATCTATCTGGGATTAGTCTTTCAAAGTTCCCGGAATATTCTGTTATTCTAGTATGCGATCGAAAACGTCAAAAGGGTCTAGCATACATTGATTTCATGTCCTATAACCGCCTTTAGTTAATGAACCTACAGATAAGAGGCGTTTGGCTTTAAATGTCGTCTCATTTTCTACAGCCTTTGTTGACGTAGTGCTCATGGCTTCGCTTATACCCGAACAGTATGTACGTTAAACTCTTGGTACGAGTTTGATATAACACTTTTTGTCTTAAAAATCCACCAGGTTATTGAAAAATAAGTTGAAATTGGTCTAATTACAGATTTATAAAGCCAGTGTTTCATAGATGTAACAATTTTGTGCTTATGGTTCTACTATATATCTCTAGCTCTGATTTTCCTAGTCAATATTATCCTCTATAGTATAGTGGTATAAGACCTAAAAAAAAAGAACTTCCAAAGAAGTAGACTTTCTTCAGACCTCCAAGGCACCGAAAACTAAAGTTTTCGGCACCGATTTCAGTATATACGGAACTGTGCTTTAAGTTTGACTCTAGAGTTATAAACGTAAATAATTTGTTTGACTTCTAATTCTGAGTTCAGTTCTAAAATTGATCAGTTAATATGTTTTAGTCCAGTTCGTATTAACTCTCTCTGTCCAGCTAATTAAGCTTTTAAGGGCGGATTTCTTACTCATCAGTTAAACTAGGGTTAACTTGCTGTTAGATTAAACTCGGAGCAAATTTAGGCGGACTTTAACCGATGATTGTGTTTTTTAGTTTTAGATTTAAGCTCACTTAACTTTGTTAGTATTGCCAACTTTTCACTCAAAAAACATACACAATGAACAGCTGTTTTTTGCAAACAATACTATTGTAAAATGAAAAATTTTGGAAAAATGTTAATTAAACATAAAACAAAATAAATCAGAAAATTGCAATTTACTTAAATTATTAAGTTTTCGTTCTTCCGAAATCATTGTTTTATTGTTTTTGTTAATTGTGTTTTCTCACTTATAACTTGAGTTTAATTGGCCAATTACTCTCAGTTAAACTAAGATAATAAGTAACTTTACTGATAACTGAAAAACACGAAACATATATTAAACCAGGTTTAACCAAAAAATGAAGATTATCTTTATCAGAAAAACTCGCATTAAGAAGCTTAAATCCTTAGTCGTCTAACATTGTAGGGTATAGCGTAGGGTATACCAAGCATCTGTTTGTTTTTCCAACAGTTTTGTTTAAATTTTGTTCAAAGTATATAGTTTTTAAAAAACTCAAAAATCCTTTTTACACTTAAAGGGTTAAGCATTAGTAACAACAACAATTTCGGTAAAAGTTCATTGATTTTTTTGGGGGGCTTTCGTTATTTATTTCCCAGTTTTGTTATTGTACTTTGGATTAAACGTTAAACACACAAAAAACGAAGATTTTGTTTATATTTCCGCAACAAAAAATGTATACTAATAGAAATTTTAGTGGTGGTTTGCTATTTCCAAAAGTATGAAATATCAATGTCGACAAAGTATTGTACAGAGGAGACACACACAACACGAGCAGTGATAACGATTTTTCCCAAAATTTTTGTCATGTTGTTCAACACAAGAGAAGAATTTTGTTCTAAAACAAAACAGGCCGTTTTTGTTTAATTTTCAAGACCAATGTCAAATAAATGGTTTTCATATGGAAAAAGCAACAACTATAATATACGCAGCAACAACAACAAGTAGTAAATATTTTAATGATTATAAGCAGTAAATGCTGATTTTCGTATTTTACTAATAGTATTATGTATTTTACTAAACTCTGTGTAGTAATAGTTGTTTGTACTAGCAGTAATTGTTGTTGTTGTTGTTAATAGTTTCTTTAAATTTATAGAAGATTTCAATTGAAAATTAAATGGGAGGCAGGAGGCGATTAATAGGGCCACAGTGTCAATCATCATTTGTTTCTTATCGCTTTTAAGTATATATTTTTTTTCTTTTCAAAAAAATATCACTTGTTACATAATTTAAAGTGAAATTATGTATTATTTAACATGTTTTCTGTTTAAACATTTAAAACATTTGATTTTCAAGTTTTGTCTAAATATTACTCATTTCTAAAGAAGTTTGTAATATTAACTCTTTATAGTTATAAAAACGTTTTAAAACTAACTACAAAAACCAGCTGTCTAATTATTAAGTTACTCGGGAACTATACAGCCAGCGTATGGCATTCATTAACATTGGCTATAATACACACACTTTCATATATATATATATATATTTTTTTTCTACTTTCAAACATAAAAAAATTCACAAGTTTCTTTTCTTTTTTTCTCAAACGCTTAGAATTTTTACCTTTTTTTATAATTTTTGCACGCGCCGTTAGATTTCACGTACTTTTCTGTATCTTTATTTATTTGCTATTGAGTTTCGACCGGTTTGGCAGTAGAGTGAAAACTGATTTTAGTTTGTCGACAGCAGCAGTTAATTTGCTGCTCCATTCACACTCTTAACAGAAAGCTAAACTAAACATTACAAATACAATGTTGTGCTGGCAAATGTTTGGTGTTGTTGTTGTTGTTGTTGGTTGCTCTTGTTGTCGTCGTTTTTTTTTTTGATGTGGAAAAAGCTTAAAATCGATGGAGTGTAATTGTTGTTGCCAGCTTTTCAAACACTCTCAAAAAAAATATAACTATGTAAGAACAGAGTAGCCAGATGAAGGTGATAACTTGCTGGTATTAAATAAATTTAACGGTATTTTTGAACATTTTTTTTGATATCTTGTTAAATTCTCAGATGATAAACGTTACAGACTGCTTGCAAAAGTCCAATAGGAACCCAATGGAAGCAACTAAATGTAAATTTTGCAAAGATTTCTAACATTTAGATTCTAAATTTTAAAACCTGAAAACTTGTTTTATTTTAGATAGAGACTATTAAATATAGTCCCTCGATATGCTAATATATCTTTTATAAGGGGAGCTCTCAGAATATGACCTTGATATTTAAGCTATATAAACACGATTGTCAGATCTTACAACATTGAAAGATCTGGCAATGTAATGGTAATGTACTGCAAATGAAAAATTGTTAACAACAGCTAAGTTTTAGTTCAGAAAACCTTACATTTTCATTGTCAGGTTATAAATTCGTCTGCCAACAATAATCGTCAATTCACACTGTTGCCATATTATTCTATTGCAAAAATTGTTAGACTTTGATCGTGTTGCCAATAGATCTGAAACGGTTACATTGACAGATGCATAAAATTCCCATATCTTACAATAAAAATTGGCAGACAATTTCTGGCTATGGCAACGTAATCTGTTTACACGATTGTCAGATGTCTGACAGTATTATTGTTTTTGCGATATGCTGACAATGCTCATTGTAACAACGTTGTAAGATAAAAATTGAAATTTCACACGTCTGTTGCACATTTTATAAACATTTTTTTTGCCAACGTTGTAAGATCTGACAAGTGTGTATACATGGCATTAGGTATCCTAATATCAATATTATCACATTGTAAAATTCCCACAAATAAGCTTCATAATAACATAAATCACTTTCAGACCAGCTCGGTTTTAGAACCTAGATCTCATAATCTAATTCCGAAATCTAGCGTAAGATTCTATTATCTATCCACAACATTCTGAATCCAATTATTGACATTAAACGAAACTTAAAGTATAAAGTGCCACCGCTGAGAAAGATCGGGGTTTTTTTTGTCTGTTAGTAATCCTGGTTCGTTATATTTTGAAGGGAATACGACATCAGTCGTGGTAGAGCCGACACATTTTTTAATGACTTGAGCTTACAAATCAAACGAATTATCAATTTCGCTACTTCAAAATGTATATAAACTCGATATATTTGTGATTTGTGTAAAATTTATAATTTGAAACTTTTTAAAAATCAATTAGTTTGCAATGAATTTATTACCGCTTAATTTACCTTCAACATTGGCGTCCATTTCCCTTTAGAATTTATTTGTAAGATAAATATGTAAGAAATTTATTTATGTTAATATATTGACATATTTTTACAAAAATAATTTGTTTATATTTTTAAATAAATTCTGACAAGTTGTTTCATGGCTGCCAAATGGATTTGAATTTATAAAATTAGGGTAAAAGAAGAGTGAACTAAAAAAATCAGGTTTCGAATAATTCGAAAGATTTGATTTGGAATAACTTTGGTCAAAAATTTTAAATAAACTTAGGGTCATTTGGGAGTTTTTGTTTTCTTTTTTAGGGAACCTTTATTTAGGAATAATCTGGCAATTTTCTCATCAAGAATTCGTTGGTCATTAATAATTCTTAATAGAATATAACAACAACGAAATATAATAAATCGGTGGTTGTTGTTTTTTTATTTTATTTTTTATTGTACTCATTTTCTTGTTTCTTATCAATAACAATTTGAGTATTTTTTATATATGTGTTTCAAAGGGCGAGAGTTTTTGGGAGTAAATTTTTAAATGCTGAGCGAATTGAGTAGTAAATATTTATGGAAAATTTTCTTAGTTAAAGAAATAAACAAAAATGTTAAAGAAAAAAGAAGAAAGATATCAATTGTTTGCGATAGAAGTTGTTGATGAATGTTTTTTAGTACACTGTCAGAAATTTTTCATATCTAAGGAAAGTAATAGTAATTTTATAAATTAGTAGGGTAAATGCACCTAATGTCGGCATCACCCAGTAGTCGGCATCTTTTACATAAAAATGTAAATAAATAAGAAAAGCTGTACAAATTTATTAAGGTTTGATCTATATTTCATAGAAAATATGGTCTTTTTGCTTTATGAAATGAGTAAATTTAAGTAGGATTACTAATTTCCTCTATATTTGACGTTTTTTAGTGACAGCTTTGCAGCATTTGTAGTACTGTCAGTTTTCTTAAAAAAAATTTAGTATTAGTGCCACCTTAAACAAGTGAATATTTATATGAAATTAAATGATTTATTTGACAAAAATTGATTTAAATGAAAGAAAACAGTTGAAATATTCAATTTAAAGTGAAAAAGTTAGTTAAAAATATATTTTTTTGTAATTTTAATCGCTGCCGCCATTAGGAACACAATTTTTTATGAATTCTTATTGTCGGCATAGGGGTGCCGACTACTGGGTATTAAGTTCGATCATACGTATTCTATAGTCGGCACTCTAAAATTTATTATTTCTCTATAGAAAATTGGGTATATTACTATGTAAAATTTCTATATAACAATTTTCTCTTCAAAAATTATATGTATAACAGTTATTTTTGTAAAAAAATTATGTATAACACTTCTCTATAAAAATTTATGTATATTACAATTTCCTCTATAGAAAATTGATTGTACAACATTTGTTTCTATAGAGAATTATGTGTATACAATTTTTTTCTATAGAAAATTTTATGTATAACAATTTTTGATACAAAAAATTATGTGTATATCAGTTTTCTCTATGAAAAATTGTGTGTATACCCTTTTTTTCCTACAGAAAATTACTTCTATAATAGCTTTTTCTACAGAAGATTACAATTTTTTACTACAGAATATAATTTTCTATACAAAAAATATGTGTATAACAGTTTTTTCTATTAAAAATTTTGCATATTAAAATTTTTTCTAACAAAATTGCTTCTTAACTGTGTTTTTACAAAAAAATTATGAGTATAACTTTTTTTTTTCTATAGAAAATTCCTAGTATGACAATTTTTCTACAGAAAAGTGTTCTTATTATAATATCCTCTATGAAACTTACGTTAAATTTTTTCCTATAGGAAATTGCATATTTTTATAAAAGATTTTCTTTAAAAAACAGTACATATAACACTTTTCCCTATAAAAAATTACTTTTTTCTCTAACAAAAAATATAATATTGTACAGAAAATTGCATGTATAACTCTTTTTCTATAGAAAAAAAATGTTATTATGTATACTTATTACAATTATAATTATGTTCATAACATATTTTTCTACAGAAAAAACGATATTATTACAGTTATTTCTATAGAAAAAATTTAATTAAATATTTTCTTTGGAAAATTGTGTATATATCACTTTTTTCTATAAATAAATATGATTTTTTCAAACAAAAAATCTACTGCCGACTATAGGGACATTTTTTGTCGAACTTAGGAACACTGGTGCCGACTATTGGAAAATGTGGAGTTTTTAACAAAATTTACAAATTACTAAAAACTAGTTATTTGTTTTTCAAAAAAGGTAAATAGATCTAAAACTTAACTAAACACATAATTGAAATAACTAAAAATCATCGTAATAACATTTACCGACTCTTTAGGGGGATAGTTTGAAAAAGAGAAAAAAGTTAAACTGCCGACTATTGGTACATTTACCCTACTTACCTCTTCTCTATTTCAATGTTAAACATTATATTCTATGTTATAAACTTTTGCTAAACTTGTTGTCAGATCTTCTGACACTGTAATGACAATGTACTGATAATGAAAAATTGTTAGCAATAGGTAAATTCAGTCGATTGTAAGAAAACCTTACAATTTTATTGTTAGACAATAAATTTATTTGTCAACAAAAAATGTCTGTTCCACCTGTTGTCAGATTGTTCTATGAAAAAAGTGGTCAGATTTTATTTAAGTTGTATACAATCTTTTAATGCATCGTGTTATTAATAAAAAATATTTATTTTAAGCTATGTATACACGGCTGTCAGATCATACAACAGACCTGACAATGTGCTGACAATGAACAACTGTTAGCAATAGGTAAATTTTAACTTCTTATGATTCTAAGAAAACCTTATAATTTCATTGCCAGGCAATAAACGTATCTGTCAACAAATCCTGTCAGTTCAGACTGTTGTAAGATTGGGGAATGGCAAAAGTTGCCAGATAATATTTTAGATGTATATGCTCTATCAATATAAAGTGTAGTTATTAGAAAACATTTATCTGACAATGATTCCATCGCCAGATGCATAAAATTCGCACATCTGATAATTGTCAGACAATTATCTGACAATGGTAACGTAATGTGTTCACACGATTGTAAATTAATTGATAATGTTATTGTTTTATAATATACTGACAATTCTTTTTCTGACAACTTTGCAAGACACGGTTGTTATATATTTTCTAAATATTTTTGTAAGATCTGACAACCGTGTATACATAGCTTAAGTAGTCCATAGACTTGACAATAGGCTAGTCCATATAATAGAATGACCTATAGTGCAGTTAGCCTAAAGCTAGTCAATAAAGTTCTACATAAAACATTTAATATGTAAGTACATAGACTTGTCAATATAATATGGGACTGTCAATAGATTCTATAATTTAATCAATTGATTACTACATAGACTAGTTGATATACTAGCTAGTAGTCCATAAAGTAATTCATTGGATAGAAAATAGTCAATAAACTATTCCATAGTCTAGTTAAAAGACTAGCTTATATTCTAGTAATTGGGCTAGGTCATGGTATATTCAATATTTATAGTCTATTTATGTAAGTAGTATCCCAAACACTAGTCAATAGATTAGTTTATAATCTAATCATGAGAGACTAGTTAATTAATCTAGTCAATAAGTATATAAGTCCATAATTTAGTTAAGGGAGCAGTCAATAGATTTGACGCTATGTACATGTGGTGGCAGGATAGTCCATAAACTTGTCAATTTACTATTCCATAGTGTAGTCGATAAAGTAGTCAATGGTATTGTATAAATCAATAGGGTATTCTGAAGTCCATAGAAAAACCTATATATATAGACTAGTCCATTCACTAACCTATAGTATCTAGTCCATAGTCTAGTCGCTATAGTAAACCATATGTTAGTGAACAGAATGGTTAGTCTGTATACTATTTTTATATATCTATAAGTTGACAAATGCAGTTTGCAAATAATAGAATTTTTTATCAGAAATGTTTTCTTGTAATTTATTTTATTATTTTTTTATTAATTTATTTGTTTATTTATTACTGCTGTTATTATTCTTTTATTATTGTTGTCATTAATTTATAATAATAAATTATCATATCATGTTGTATATGTGTTTGTAATTGTGTATATAGTGAAATTTATTTATTATTTGTATTATTGTTTAATTGTTTTATTAATAAACTAACATAACATCAACAGTAAACATTGTACAATATTATTTATTTTATTTTTTTCTTTTAATTTATCTTTTTATTTTTTGCATTTTTCATTATTATTATTTTATATTATTTGGATTTTGAGTATAATTTTATTTTTTATTTATTTATACATAAATTTTCAATTTAAAATTTATTTATTGTATTTAATATTGTGTTTTAATAAATATGTAGAATGTTTTGTAGGGGTTGTTTTTGTTTTGGTAAATACATTTATGTTGTAAGTATATAATGTTTAATTTGTTGGTTTTGTATATAGTAGTGTTTATTACAAACTAAAATACATAAATCATTTAAATCTTAAATAGTTTTAAGGTTTTTTCTTTTAATTTTAAGTTCAGGATTAATTATCAGGTAAAAGTAACAATTATTTTGTGTTTTTTTATTAAAAATAAAAAATTTTTTATATTTTTAAATATTTTTCAACTATAAATATGTATGTACTTAAAGGGAATTTTGATGAATATGTATGTATGTACGTATTATGTATGTATGTATGGATTATTGTTTTATATTATTTTTCAGGCAGAGATAGTGAGTGGGTGTATACATGTATTTTGTTATAAATTATTTATTTTTTATACTTTTTTTAATTGAACAGTGCTGTTTTGGTTGTTTATGTATTTAGCCAAGTTCCAAATCAATATAAGAAACTAATTTACTCTAGACATAAACCAAAAAGTTTGTGTTTTATATTTTGTAATATTTGTAGCACAGTTATCGTTTTAATGTATCATCAGTAACAGTTTTATAATACTATTATTCACCATTAAGACAATTTGGTTGGAAATCTTTCTAAATTTTACAAAAATGAATTAAGGTGTATTACATATTTGAAAAATACTAGATCTAATTATTCAGTTTAACTCTATGTTGTTCATTGATCATCCAAACAACTACCGTCTGAGTTACGGTTTACAATAGAGTTCATGATTTAGTGTATAGTCTAGTTTATAAATAAGCATATGATTTTTCTTATTGTTTAGTCTATAATATAGCTTAGTTTATGGTCTAGTATGTAGACTAGTTTATAATCTAGTTTGCAGTATGGTTTAGTGTATAGTCTACACAGACGGCTAAACAGGAACACGCCTGGTACTAAATTGACGCGAGACAATGGATGTGTACAAAATTTAAATTTCAACAAAGTTGCAACAAAATTACAGCAATAACGTAGTGTTGTCGCGCGTATGTCTATATGCGGGTGTATATTTTACCAAGCGTGTACATTTTTCAACTCTGTGTAGTCTATAATCTTGTCTACTATACAATCTAGTCTAAGTTTAGTCTATAGTCTAGTTTATAGCCTAGTCTATATTCTATACAAATATATAATTTAGTAGTATAGTTTAGTTTATAGTCTAGTCTACAGTATAGTATAGTCTATTGCATAATTTAGGCTACAATGTAATATAGTTTTTAGTTTAGTCTATGACTAGACCATATTAGTACATTCCAATGTATAGTCTAGTGTATATTATAGTTTATAATCTAGTATATAGTATAGTCTATATTCTAGTATATATTCTAGTCAATAGTCTAGTCTCGACTATAGTCTAGTCTATAGTCTAGTCTATAGTATAGCCTATAGTCTAGTCTATAGTATAGCCTATAGTCTAGTCTATAGTCTAGCCTATAGTCTAGTCTATAGTGTAGTCTATAACTAGTCTATAGT
This sequence comes from Lucilia cuprina, assembly GCF_022045245.1. NCBI lineage: Eukaryota > Metazoa > Arthropoda > Insecta > Diptera > Calliphoridae > Lucilia > Lucilia cuprina. The sequence continues at coordinate 5,058,759 of NC_060952.1, read as the reverse complement.
CTAGTCTATAGTCTAGTCTATAGTCTAGTCTATAGTCTAGTCTATAGTCTAGTCTATAGTCTAGTCTATAGTCTAGTCTATAGTCTAGTCTATAGTCTAGTCTATAGTCTAGTCTATAGTCTAGTCTATAGTCTAGTCTATAGTCTAGTCTATAGTCTAGTCTATAGTCTAGTCTATAGTCTAGTCTATAGTCTAGTCTATAGTCTAGTCTATAGTCTAGTCTATAGTCTAGTCTATAGTCTAGTCTATAGTCTAGTCTATAGTCTAGTCTATAGTCTAGTCTATAGTCTAGTCTATAGTCTAGTCTATAGTCTAGTCTATAGTCTAGTCTATAGTCTAGTCTATAGTCTAGTCTATAGTCTAGTCTATAGTCTAGTCTATAGTCTAGTCTATAGTCTAGTCTATAGTCTAGTCTATAGTCTAGTCTATAGTCTAGTCTATAGTCTAGTCTATAGTCTAGTCTATAGTCTAGTCTATAGTCTAGTCTATAGTCTAGTCTATAGTCTAGTCTATAGTCTAGTCTATAGTCTAGTCTATAGTCTAGTCTATAGTCTAGTCTATAGTCTAGTCTATAGTCTAGTCTATAGTCTAGTCTATAGTCTAGTCTATAGTCTAGTCTATAGTCTAGTCTATAGTCTAGTCTATAGTCTAGTCTATAGTCTAGTCTATAGTCTAGTCTATAGTCTAGTCTATAGTCTAGTCTATAGTCTAGTCTAGTCTATAGTCTAGTCTATAGTCTAGTCTATAGTCTAGTCTATAGTCTAGTCTATAGTCTAGTCTATAGTCTAGTCTATAGTCTAGTCTATAGTCTAGTCTATAGTCTAGTCTATAGTCTAGTCTATAGTCTAGTCTATAGTCTAGTCTATAGTCTAGTCTATAGTCTAGTCTATAGTCTAGTCTATAGTCTAGTCTATAGTCTAGTCTATAGTCTAGTCTATAGTCTAGTCTATAGTCTAGTCTATAGTCTAGTCTATAGTCTAGTCTATAGTCTAGTCTATAGTCTAGTCTATAGTCTAGTCTATAGTCTAGTCTATAGTCTAGTCTATAGTCTAGTCTATAGTCTAGTCTATAGTCTAGTCTATAGTCTAGTCTATAGTCTAGTCTATAGTCTAGTCTATAGTCTAGTCTATAGTCTAGTCTATAGTCTAGTCTAGTCTATAGTCTAGTCTATAGTCTAGTCTATAGTCTAGTCTATAGTCTAGTCTATAGTCTAGTCTATAGTCTAGTCTATAGTCTAGTCTATAGTCTAGTCTATAGTCTAGTCTATAGTCTAGTCTATAGTCTAGTCTATAGTCTAGTCTATAGTCAAGTCTATAGTCTAGTCTATAGTCTAGTCTATAGTCTAGTCTATAGTCTAGTCTATAGTCTAGTCTATAGTCTAGTCTATAGTCTAGTCTATAGTCTAGTCTATAGTCTAGTCTATAGTCTAGTCTATAGTCTAGTCTATAGTCTAATCTATAGTCTAGTCTATAGTCTAGTCTATAGTCTAGTCTATAGTCTAGTCTGTAGTCTAGTCTATAGTCTAGTCTATAGTCTAATCTATAGTCTAGTCTATAGTCTAGTTTACAGTCTAGTATAAACTATAAAATATAATATAGAGTAGACTGAAGTCTAGTATGGTCTATAGTCTGGTATGTATTCTAGTCTATAATATGTTCTATACTTTAGTCTATAATGTATTATATGATCTAGTATATAGTGCAATCTGCAGTATTGTGTTTAGGCTGTACTATATTGCCTATGGCATAGTTTTGTCTATAGTATAGTCTAGTCTATACTCTTGTAAACACTCTAATCTATACCCCGGTATATAGTCTAGTCTACTTTTAATAGTCTTCAATATAGTTTAGAGTATAGTCTATAGTATACACTTTAGTCTACTTATTCTATAATCTATACTTAATGCCCGTAATTTCAACAAATAGGTATCTATAAGTGCATAGTTACCTTTGGTGTAAAAATATTTGGTAATTTTAATCCAAAGGTACTGATTTGAAATACATGTCAACTTACCCCTTTGGTAAAGTTATCTACTAGTTATTTTACACTTTAGATATCTATTTGTTGAAATTACGAACATAAGTCTATGGTATAGTTAGTATAAAGTATACAGTATATAAACTAGTATACAGTATGCAGTATATAAACTACAAATACCGATGGATGGCAGAACTGTTACTGATTACTACAATACAGTGCTACTCTGGTAATTTAGACACAGTTTAAATGGTTTAAAAAATAAAATAAATATAAAACATTTGTTTTTAACATGTAACTGGTATATTTTGTTTATTATTATTTTTTGTTTATTTTGTAATTATTTAAATAAGTTTATATTTATATGCATTTTGTATATGTTTTTTTTTTTAATTATTGCAGTTGTTTGCTATTTGTTTGTTGTATAAATGTCTATGAAGTGCAAGGTTTTGTTTTATTTTATTATTTATATGTCTGTATGTATTAAATATTTAATATAATATGTTACATTATTATTGTTATTGTTTTATTTATATTATTGCTAAGTAAATTAATAATTGAAACTATAAATTGACCGATGGAATTGTATTTAGTTAGTTAATGTTTTTTTATATGTAAAACATTTACTTAAAATAAAATTTGATTTGTTATTAGATTGTTTAGTTTGGTTTTATTATATCTGCTAAGTTTAAGAGAAGTTTAATGTTTTATTGTAACAGAGGGAAGTTTAAATTTAACTGGAATGTTTTTTATTGGTAGGTAGTTTCAAAAGTTTTTTGAAAACTTTAAAGATTGTTATAGTTGTTTTTGTAATTTAACGCTTTTTTCGGTTAATATCAGAAAGACTTGTGGAGTATAGAAGATTTATGTTAAACAGAAATGCAGTTTTTGATTTTTATAATATTTATAAATAAAATAAATTTGTTTTTGTATTATTAATAATAATATTTATGAGCAAACTTAAATAACTTAAAAGCTACTTTTTGGGGAGTAATTTAAAAATAAATTTAATATTTTTTTTTAATAATTAATGAATTGTTTAACACATTAAATAAATTTTTAGAATTAAATATAGTTTTTTTTTTTTAATATAGTTATTAATTATAAATTTATATTTTTTTAATAGTAATTATTGTTGCCAGTTTTTCTTTAATAATTAATTAAATCTTTTTTGTTTTTTATTTTTCAAAAATATTTATAGACATAGAGAGTTTTTTTGGTATTTTTTTTTTTAAAGATTTTTTGTTTTTAAATATTAAATAGAAATTATAACAATTTAACATTTAATTTAATGATTTATTTTAAACATACACAATTTTAATTTATTTCTACTTAATAAATACGAAAAATTTTTTATAAAGAAATTTTATTTGAATAAAATTAAAATAAATTGACTTTTGTTTTCTTTGACTTTTATTAACTTTTAGAGAAAAAATTGAACTTGTAATTAGTTGAGAAAAAAATTGACTTGAAAGTTTTTTTTTATATAATTTAGTTTTATTAAAATGTTTTACGTAAAAAAACGTATTTAAAACATAATAAAATAATAAACAATATTTTATACTCTTTATTTAAAAAAAATCTTTAAAGCTTTAAACCTTTTCTGTTATAAATAACCAAGATCAATTTAAACCGAAAAAATGGTCCATAGACTGGGTGATACACTAGTCAATCGATTCGAGTCTAATCTATTATATCGACTTGTCAGTAGTATAGTCCACAGATTAGCCCAAATATTGGTCAATATACTAGTGGATGAACTAGATAATTTACTAGTCAATGGTCTATGCGAAAGACTTGTCTACAGACTAGGAAATATGCTAGTCCATAGAATAAGCGATATACTAGTCTATGGGCGTATTAAGTATAAAACTAGTCGATTTTATAGACTAGTCAATTCACTAGTTAAAAGACTAGTTAATAGTCCAGTATATCGGTCCGTACATTACTTATAAGACTTGTCCATACATCAACTATATAGACATATACAAGTCAATAGACTAGTCCATAGACTGCTCAATTAACTAGTTCATAAAATAGTTAATATATATAGACTAGTGATATACTAATCCATAGCCTAGTCCATTAACTAAACAATAGACCTCTTCATAGACTAGTCAATTCACTAATCCATACATTAACTATAAACTAGTGTACAGATTAGTACAGTTTAGTCAATAGACATAGACTAGTCCTAAGTCTAGGTCATAGACTATTCCATGTATCAATAGACTAGGACACAGATTAGTCCATAGTCAGTAGACTAGTCCATAAACTAGTCAATAGATATAGAATAGAAGTGAACTGTGAACTAGTGGACTGATTAGTACATAGACTAGTCCATAAGCTAGTCCATATACTAGTCGATAGATTGTTCAATATGCTAGCACATAAACTAGTAAATAGACCAGTCCATAGACTGGAATTGGAATATGAATAGACTAATTCATACATCATTCCTAGACTAGGGCACATATTAGTCCATAGATTATATGGATTATTCAGTGCACATATTAGTACTATATTGACTGTTCCTCATACTAGTCTCAATTAACTCGTCAACAGACATAGATAAGCGATATAATAGTCCATAGCCTAGGCAATAGACTAGTCCATGCATCAATAGATTGGGACAAAGATTAGTTCTTAGTCAGTAGACTAGTCCATAAACTAGTAAGTAGACATAGCCTAGTAGATAGACTATAGACTTGTAAACTGATAAGTACTAGTCCATAGATTGCTCAATAGACTAGTCAATAAACTAGTAAGTAGTCCAGTCAATAGACTAATCTATACATCATTCCTACACTAGGGCACAAATTAGTCTATAGATTATATGAAATATTCTATAGACAAGTCCATATACATACTAGTCGATAGACTAGTTCATAGACTTTGCAATAAACTAGTCAGTAGACTAGACCATAAAGTAGTTCATAAGCATAGACTAGCGATATACTAGTAAGTACATATATTACTAATCAGAATAATAAAAAAGACTAATGCTCAAATTAGTGCCATAGAATAATCTATTGAATTGTCCATATAGCAGTCTAAAGACTAGTCTATAAAAAAAGGTTACTTCATACAATAGACATAAACTAGCGATATACTAGTCTATAGACCAGCGGTATACTAGTCCATAGACTTGAAGATAGACTAGTCATTTGTGTAGTTTATAAGCTTGTGTATAAATTAGTTTATACTCTTGTCGATTCAGACTAGTCCATATATTACTGATCAGACTTCTCGATAAATTTGTCAATTGGCTAGTGCAAACATTAGTCCATGGTCTAGTCAAAAGACCTGTCCAGAGATATTACATTTGTTCATGGATTAGTCAATAAGTCACTTGAATAGCTAATCGACTAGTAGTCCTAGATAATAAACTATAGCTCAGTCTGTAAACTAGTTCATAGTTCAGTTAATACACTAGACAATACTAGACACTAGTCTAATAGTATTAATGTCATAAGAAGATAATTTTATGGAATTTATGTTAAAATTTGGTTTAATTAGCAAATAGTTTAAAGAAATCATAAATATATAATTATTAATCAGACATAGAGTTATTAATTTAAGGATCATTTTGGCTAGAATTCGAGCCCTACTTAATGAACATTTTTCCAAATTGTAAACTTTTAATGACAGTTAGTTAAACATAATTTATACTAAATTTAAGAAGTAATTTATTTTATTTATTTTAATGTATTGCTTGAAAATTACTTTTAATTTTAAGAAATTTGTTGAAAAAAATGTCCTTTTATAAATTACTTTTAACTCATTGATATTTTTTTTTTCATTGCAGGAAATGTTTGATTAAGGGCAAGTTATAAATACAGAGCATAAATTATTGTTTAACATTTGTTTAAATAAAATTATTTTAATAGATTTTATTAATAATAATTTTAAGAAGTTGAGTTTTTTTCTTAGATTTTTTAAAAAATCTTTTTTTTTTATATTTAAATATAATATATATATTTTTAAATATTGTTAACAAAAAATTCGTTGCATTTTGTTTTAATTTAATTGTTGTCGGGGTTTAAATTGTGTTGTTGTGGATTTATTTGTTGTTGTTGGTTTTTATTATTTATTTTAATTTTTTGCTTTGCTCTTTAAAAAGAAACCATTTTGCAGTTGTAAAAAAAAAACATTTATAAAATTTATTTTAAAATAGCAAATTATAAAAAAAATATTTTTTTAAATAAAAAGGAAAAAAATATTAAGCGCTTTCTATTAAAAAAAAATAAATTTCTTTAAAACTTTAAATATTTAATACTTTTTTATGTAAAACGTTTAATTATTTGTTTAAATTTTTTTTAAATAATTTTTTTTTTTTGGTTTTGTAATATAAATATTAAAGCTTATAATTTGTTTCTAAAGTGTTTAACTATTTTTTTTATATAAATATTTTAATTACAAAACTTTTTTAATTTATATAATTTTAAAACAATTTTTAAACAAATTTTAAAATAAGTTTATGATTTTTTTTCTCAATTTTTAATAAAGAATTCCAATTCTTTTTTTTAATAATTAAAATCATAAATTTAATCATAAATATTTTTCTTTAAATTTAATAATTTTTTTATTTGGTTTATGGGGGTTGTTGATTTTGCGTTTTCTTTTTTTTTAATATAAATAATTTACCTAACTACCACATTATTTAGTAAATTTTTATAATTTTTAACATTAATTATTTTTTTTTAATATTATTTTATTGTTGTACGGTGCGTTGTAAAAATGTAAAATATGCTACGATTTTTATTTTCATCAGTTTTTTTATTAATACTCTACTCTGGGGGTTTGAGGGGCGAGGGGTTATTTTCCATGAATTTATTTATTAATGCTTTATTGTGAATTTTGTTTTTAACTTTAAATGCTGGGCCAGTTTTTCTATAATATTATTGAACATTTAACTTTTTCATTAACTTCTGTAATACGTTTTATGTTTTCTTTAGTGATTTTTGAAATTAAACAAATAATAGCTTTATGTGCTGTTGTCTTTCAAAACTTAATTGTTAATTGTTTCACAAATAAATTTATTAATTTCTTTCTTTTTAAATAAAATCTAATAATTTCCTTAAGCAATTTTAAAACACAGCTTCCAAATTGTTCCTACTTATTTCATTTGCATTATGAGTTCTTTTTTTCCATTTTTAAATAGTTTCTTCAATTTTTTTTTTAAATAATTGAAATACTTGTGGGATGCTCTGGTATACATTTTGTTATGTTGTTGCTATTGCAAGAGTTTCCAATTTAATATTCACCTGAAAAAAATAAAATGAAATTAAAAATTTTTATATTTAAAAAAGTGCAGTTATTTTAAATAATAAATTAAACTGATCTCATAATTTTACTGTTTGCTAAATGTTATAGAATGATCCACAAAGTACCTGAACTACTTCACGTGATCATCTATCGATCTTGTCGATCTTATCTAATGCAATCACAAAGTTTCTGCTGAACTTTACATTTCAAATGTTTAACAAATATCTCTCTATCTCTCTTTCCTAAAATGTGTATACGAATCTATTGTAGTCATTTTCAATCACAGGAAGATCTGGAGACGACTTACCAACGCCCTATATTAAATTTAAAATTGAACTGATCTTACAATTGCAATATTTTCTCCTTTAGATCGAGATATGTAAACATCCACAAAGTTCCTGGCCTACTTTACATGATCACCTATCTTGGATACATTATAAACGGAAGTCATGCGATCATCATCTTATATAACGCTGATTTTTTTTCAAAAAGAGGGTTAACTAAAAAGAAATCTTCACTGTCCCTTTTTTATGAAAAACTGAAATGATCATTGACAATTTCGCTACTTTGATCATCTATTTCGACGACCTTATCTTACGATATTTTGAATATGAACACGTTTTTGATATATTTGATAATGGCGGATACCGGATCAGGACAAAGCAGTTTGCTCAAGTATTCGAGTTATCTAATCTCTGAACATTGCAGTTTCACACCCAAAACTGAACTGATCAATGACAATTTCGCTACTTTTTTAATTGATATATAGAATGATCGTAGACCTTATCTTACGATATTTTGAATATGAACACATATTCGATATATTTAATCATGGCGGATACCGAATCATGACAAATCAGCTTTCCTCAAGTATTCGAACTTTAAAATCTCTGAACATTGCAGTCCCACACCCATCACTATTCAATCTTTTACACTGAGCTTACATTCGACATATTCCCACCTATCTCACCCGATGGCACAACTTTGTGATATCAATTCATTTCCAAAATATAAACACCGATCTTTAAAGTTTGAACTAACGTTCTGTTCACGCTATTTTGGCTTTAATCACAACCGTCATGTTTACCCCAAAGGTCAAAAAACAAAAAAACCTAAAGTCCATGACAATGTCCTGCGGTAACAGATTTTCGTGTTACCAGATTGTTTAAGGTTTTGATCAGTCCACCTTATAGTTTCAAACTTTTTAAGTTATGGATCTAGAGCTTCATTTTGGATAGCAAGTGATCACGGAGCTTTGCCACTTTGAGAATTAGGGCGTTTTTACAGAGTCTACTTCCCGTTTAGGCTTTACACTTTGAATAGAAAATTGAAGTATCACAGAATAGGAGTGACCCCGGATTTGAAATATTTATTCTATGGAATTGCTACTTAATGATCTAATGATGTTTTTAGTCAGTGCTTTAGATGGGAATCGAACCAATGACACCATTTCTGACAGACTAAAACACGAACCTACAGCAGGTCATTCAACTGACAATTTTAAGTATGCAAAAAAACTTTTTATATAATAAATTATTAAATTTGTCTACTTACTTGGACACTCTGGTGGATTCATATAACCAAATACATTAAGTTCATACAATGAGGCTAATGTTATGAAAAGCAAATACCACACCATCAGTATGATGCCCAGACGTTTATCTAATTTCCAACCATTCAAATGGGTGGACAATATTAAAAATATGACCGTTGAGAATAGTGACAGTGTTGAGTAAGCCAAACCTTTAAAACACAGAAAGAGAGAGGAGAGAGAAAGAAAATAAAAGTTAGAAATAATATTTTAAGTTTACAGTAATATTTTAAAATAATAATTTATTAAACAACTACATGTTAATAAAAAAAAACTAATACTACAATAAATTCTAACTACAAAAATTTCGAATAATTAATTAAATTTCGAATAATTAATTGATTTTAAAAAGTTTATAAGTCCCAAATTTTAAAAATTTAAAATTTGCTGAATAAGAAACTAGTTCTTAGTTGTTTCTTATGTATAAAACAGGCATCCATACGGAGAGAGAGAAAAAAATCTCTTTTGATTGGTTTGTTTTTTATACATGTATGAGTTTACATACATGTGAGAGATCCAAGCAGGCTCTTTGCCTATATTTGCTTTAGCCAAATAATTTACATCATGAGTCAGCAGTAAAATAGTTCTCTGTCCATTTCCGATTGATATGATTAACTCAATGGAGAGACATAAATAAGCGAAATCATTATTTCGCTTAGAATAAATAAAATTCGTTAAGCCCTGACAGGACCCAAACCTATTTATTTAATAAGATTTGCCAATTTAGAAATTTATTGAATAAACATTTTAATTAATAATTTAAAAATACAACATGTAGATTATTATATAGATTTTATTATGATTATATAAAATAGCTTAAACGATATATAAATTTAAAATATAAACGTATAATACTTTTTTTTACAAGTGTATATAAAACCAATTCGGAGTGTCAGTATTAGATTAGGAAGTGTAGAAATTTTGAAGACAATGTAATGCTGCTTTAATAACAAAATTTTCCAAAAATGAAATGTAGTAAAAATTTCTTTGCCAATTTGAAAAGGAAACTTGCTATTAAAACAATTATGTGACATTGTTAAATGTTAAATAACAAGAGTGGGAATATGTGTGAGTGTTAACAGCATATTTGCCATTTTAACAGTGCTTAAATGTGAACGTTTTATGTTAATAACATAGTAGCAGCTGTGCAATCAATAACATATTAAGTTTAATATAACATTACTAGCTTATGTTACCTCGAAGTAATGACAATCTATGGAAATTATTTTTAAATAATTTTACCCTTTCCTCAATTAACACATAAAAACGTATTTATTTATATGTTTATAATCAATCCTGAGCTGTCCTTAAGTCTTCCTTAAGATACTTTTTAGTTGAAGATTAGATACTTACCTTTCGAAATGACATTGACATGAGAGCCTGGCTTAATGATAGCTGTTTGTATGAACCACGGAAGACCTAAGCACACTAGGATATCAAAGACATTCGAGCCGATTGCATTTGAAACGGCCATATCGCCAAAACCCTCTTTGATAACGGCTATTGAGCTTAGGGCATCGGGAACGGAAACACCAGCAGCAACAAAGGTCAAGCCCATTACCGTGTCTGGTATGGCCAATGTTGAGCCAATGACAGTGATCATCCAAACCATGAAGTACGAATAGAAAGAGATCCAGATCATGGAGATTAAAAATGTAAAGGGATACCAATTGCGATATTTTTCGGTGCGGCAGTCTGGCATGGTTTTCTGACAGAGAAAATGTATGGGATAGACAACATACCAGGAGATCAGTGCTGGTAAACCTCCCGTTGTTGGACGTTCCAGAGGATTGGGTCGGGCTTCTTTCGATTTATCACTGGACTTGTAATATTCCACACCGGCTGGTTGTGGTTTACCAACAACAGGTTTTTGTGCATTGTCGCCGGTAGGCGATTGTGTTACCACCGATTCGGGTTGATCGGGATTGTAGCCAATGTTCTCTTGTCCTTGACCTGCAGTATATTGACTCATGCCCCAATCGTCTACAGCGGCCGGTTGAACGGAGGATCTAGCACTGACGCCCACAGGATCGGAGGTTTCACCCCAAGCTGCATTGGGATCCCAACTGGAGTTGGGATCTGTATAATTTTGATATTCTTGTTGCTGCTGGTTTTCTGACGAGGATGCGGCGTTAGGCTCTTGTGACAAATTAGTCTGCTGTTGAGTGCCTTGTGTGTAATTGTTATCTTGTACATTTTTATAGGTCACTAGAGATGATTGTTCCTCTTTAGTTGGAAGTTTGAAGGGAAGATTCAAAGACAAAGCCCAGCGTTCGAGTTCAGTATTAAAGCATAAAGCGACACAGTAGACTACATAAAACAGCAGCATGACAACAGATTCAAACTAAAAATAAGAAATAACAAGAAGTTTTATTAAATTTCTTAAAAATCATTTCTAAACATAAACTTACACAAGAAATGACATCATTGAAAATGATAATCAACATGACCAAAATGGAAATGCAATAAAAAAAGCAATCTCGCACCAAAGGCCACCAGTTGAGTTGACATACCGTACCGGAACATAAAGCACAAACGGAAATGACAAACATGATATTGAAAACGGCTGAACCAATGACACCACTAATACCAATGTCATCTTTGGCAAAGAACACACCGATAACAACGGTGGCCAATTCAGGAGCTGAACTGCCGGCAGCCATGAATGTAGCACCAGCCACATCAGGAGACAATTTCAGTTCTAATTTAAGATAACCACTCAATTTAATATGAAATTTATTAAAATACAATAAACAAATAAACAAACCTTCACACAATCTATCTAAACTGGCCACGAAATACTCATCACACACTATGGCCAAACCGAAGAAGGTGAATATGGCCACCAGGACGTGTATGATGAGGCCACCATGTTGTCTCAGCCATTTGCTCATTAATGGCTGTGGAAATTGCTCTATGGCTGGGGGTGTACAATTATCACGTTTTGGACGCCAAGTAGGAACTGCTTCATGGGCCGTAGGAAGTGTAGCCTGGGTGGTTTCAACGTTTAGCTAAATTGATTTGGGATATAAAAAACGTATTTTTTCCAATTCTCTAGGTAGTATTTAAAGTTAATTACCTCTGTTTCTACATTTAGTTCTGTCGATGTTTCTATTGATTTGTCAAACTCTTCACCATTTTCATTTTCCATATTACCCACATCGAAAGGTTTTTCTGTTTTGTCATCACTTTTGGCGGAGTAAACTGTGACACAATAGTATATCAGGAATAATATGCCCATATTCCAGAACCGTGATCTTCTAGTTCTTCTGCAGTTGATCTGAAATTTATACGAAAAGTAAAGGAAAATAAGTAATTTTTGGTTAATAAGATAAATTAGATTAAAAATGTAATTGGTTCTAGACTTGTTTTGCTCTAGTTTTATTTCCTTCTAGGACGTTACTTTTGTGTTCTTCTCGTTAATAAAATATTGTCTAAATTTATCGAAACCCTTAAATTCGATATTATTATAATGAAACTTAATAATATTTACTATCTTAATGAAAGCAAATCTTATCCGAACGTCTTTTGTTTTCCCGTTCATACATATATGTATATTTTCATACATACTATGCATGTATTTCATAAGTCAAAAGTAAATACTCGAGTGTTCGTGTTTGTATTGTTGTAAATTTAATTTTAATCATTCTTTCCACTTAGGGAAACAAAATTGTTTTTCTTATGTTTGGTTCCCAAAACAAAAAGCCACCCAAAACCGGAATTTTCTTAAATGAGAGAAGAAGGAAAGAAAAACTATTGTTGTTGGCTGCTGTCGCTATTTTTTTGTTGGTGTAGGGAATTAAGTGGGATTTAAGTTGGGTATGGATTTTGTAAAGAATAAAACTAAAATAACAAATTGTATGATGAGCATAAATTCATGGTTACAAGTTTAGCAACGAAATAACTAACGATATAACTATGGCGACGACAATGTCTACGTTAACGTATCGCAGTAAAGAATGACAATGACGATGATGATTATGATGACGACGTCGACGATGATGATGAGGATGAAGATGATGACATGCTCTGTTAGTCTGATTGGCGCCAAAAGCTGTTTGCCTTTTAGATTATATTGTTGCAAATTCATAAGTATATCATATACAAATATTATATACACTCATACATATTTACATATACATATGTACATATGAATGTGTATGACACTCAGTCATACAAACACACAACATATATTTTATATGTTGTTGTATTAAGGGAAATTAGACTTGACAGATTAACGAAAACAAATATACATACATTTCAACACACACAGATTTTTATATACAAACACAGTTACATTCATAAAAATACACATTTAATTTGGTTAAAATCAACAACGAAACACCATCACGTATGAGTAATATAACAGAAGAATATCAATAATATTCAGTGATGAACAAACGGGTACTATTGCGTATTTTCTGGTACCAAGGTTTTGGATGCCTTATGTAATAGAAATAGAAAAAATTGCATAATTTTTCAAAATTGGCGTAATAAATTCCATAATATTTTTTATACTGATATTTATTTCGATCAAAATTTACCAAAATATAAAAATCGTTTATTTCTAGTTCAGTTTTAGTTCTAGTTCTGTTCTAGTTCTAGTTCAGTTCTAGTTCAGTTCTAGTTCAGTTCTAGTTCAGTTCTAGTTCAGTTCTAGTTCAGTTCTAGTTCAGTTCTAGTTCAGTTCTAGTTCAGTTCTAGTTCAGTTCTAGTTCAGTTCTAGTTCAGTTCTAGTTCAGTTCTAGTTCAGTTCTAGTTCAGTTCTAGTTCAGTTCTAGTTCAGTTCTAGTTCAGTCATAGTTTAGTCGTAGTTTAGTTCTAGTTCAGTCGTAGTTTAGTTCTAGTTCTATATTTAGTACTATTATATAAATAATTGTTCAATTCACAATCGATGTCGTATCGTTGAAAATCATAAAAAAGTTCAAATTAAATTTTTTGAAACAAAATCAAATCAATAATAAAAAATTACGACATAGTACGATACAACCGTACAAAACCTATTGTGAATTGGGAAACTAAATAAATCATACCAAGCCTTACATGGATGAGTAAAAGGGAGTTTTGACAGAAATTTAATCCACAATTTAAATAAAATGTGGTAATTACTCAATAGATGATATAAAGAAAATGTTGTTTGTTTCCAATTTTTACTGTCGTAAGGGTAAGGGGGTAGACAATTGTTTTGTGTATTTCGTAGATTTGTTTTTGAAATGGAAATGTAATTACATTTTGTTTGTTAATGTCAAAGTTGAATATTAAATTAATTTGAATTCTGTGGAAATGTTAACTTGAAGACATTTTCTAGAGATTTTTCTGGTTGTATTAACTACAAATTAAAGTTATTTAGATATAATTAAGTTAAAATTTGATTAACTTCAATGAAAAATTTTGTGTGACATTAGCGGTTTATTAAATTGACTTGAGATTTTTAAATTGAGTACGAATTCTTCACAAGATCTTAATAAAGATTGGGTGTTTAAATTTGTCAATAAAAAAGTAGACTAAATAAGTTACAGGAGAAAAATAAACAGTTAACTAATTAACTTTTATTTTTTATAGACATTCTTTATTTGCTAAACTTTATACAATTTAAGACAAATTTACAATATTTAGTTTTGCAACCTTTTCAAAATACTTTTCTTCAATTTTCTGTCTATGCTATCTTAAAAATCAATTAAATTTTATATCCTTTTCAACAAGCAGGATAAAATATTTTTACATTAATATTTATACTCTTCCCAAAAAACATAATATCCTTTTCTTAACGGAAATATTAAAAACCCGAATAAATAGATGAACTGTTATAACCGAATATTATCTTCAACCTCCAACTACTCTCATACAATAAAAAGCAACTCATTGTAGCCAAGAAAGCTTATTTTACATTTTTTGGTTTAATCTGTAAAGAAAATCAATAATTCTTTAAATTTCTTAAACTCTTAAGAAAAATTAAAAAAAACTGAATTTACAAACAATGCCATCTTATTGAGAAACAGCAGAAAACAACACTTTAGTCGAAAACTTCTTCATGGAAACTGTCACAACCACTTTACAACATGTAGATAGAATAGTTTTACTTATAGTTGCATTTGTTGTTTTTCTCAATACTTGTGTGGGGATGTTGGGTATATGATGACATGTTACAATTAGTCATAAACAACAGTGTGTTCGATAGTTAGAGGTAGAATATTATATACATATTTACATCATTCTAGTTCTGATCTAGTTCTGTTCTAGTTCTGTTCTAGTTCTGTTCTAGTTCTGTTCTAGTTCTGTTCTAGTTCTGTTCTAGTTCTGTTCTAGTTCTGTTCTAGTTCTGTTCTAGTTCTGTTCTAGTTCTGTTCTAGTTCTGTTCTAGTTCTGTTCTAGTTCTGTTCTAGTTCTGTTCTAGTTCTGTTCTAGTTCTGTTCTAGTTCTGTTCTAGTTCTGTTCTAGTTCTGTTCTAGTTCTGTTCTAGTTCTGTTCTAGTTCTGTTCTAGTTCCGTTCTAGTTCTGTTCTAGTTCTGTTCTAGTTCTGTTCTAGTTCTGTTCTAGTTCTGTTCTAGTTCTGTTCTAGTTCTGTTTAATTCGAATTACCCTGTAATTAAAAAAGAAACTGTTGTCTTTCAATACACTCCGCAACCAATAGACTCCAAACGTACGAAAATACACTTAATATAAGAAAACCATAAAAAGCAGTGAAACCGAAATGCAAAAATCCATCATAGTAAGTGAAATGATATTTGATACCAAATAAATACGTACAACTAACAGTTCCAAGTCAATAAACTTCAAGTATCAAAACCACAATTTGTTTTTTACCTCAATGAGTATTTTTCCATAAATTGTTTTTCTGAATTCATTTGTTTTAACACAAATACTTAAAACTTGTAACAATGAAAAATAAATATAAGAATTTGTTAAAAAACCTTAAGTGATGGAATAAAACGCACTGGATGATGATGATGACTCCAACAAATGAACACACAATTGAAATGGAAACCAACAAAACATTATTGAAAAAAAAAAGAACGAATGAACAACAACTGACAAATGTTGAACAATTGCAAGGATGACATCATATGACATCAACCAGCAACTACTATTTAATAACTATCATTGTACTTGTACTTGTTGTTGTTTTTGTTTTCTTTTCTAACTGTACAACCATAGAAATCTAAAGTGTATGAGTTCTAAAATCATTAAAAGTGAATGATAATAAAGCATTTCCAAGTGAGAGCATAAACTTAATGTCGATATAAAAATGATGAGGATAATGAAGTTTGATGTAGAAAATAAAACAGCAACAAAAACAAAATATAAAAAAAATGTGCGGTGATAACGATTGCACAATGTTTATAACAAAATCTCAAGCGTGCACATACACTCCCCCATACGTTTTTTTCTCTTTATAAATTAATATACAAACACACTCACTTATGCTCTATAAGTTTTTGTACGTATGCTAAAATATACATATGTATGTATGTACATACACCTCCTATTACTTTTTTTGTTCCATGGTGTGGATGGAATCAAAACGACAAAAATAACAAATTTATTGACAAAAAACAAAAGCAATAAATCTACAACAACGCAGCACAACAGTTTGTCTACCATTGTTGGGGTTTTGTGTATGTATGCATGTGTGTAGTAGAGTTGTACAAATAATACAGGCAAGAGAGCGTGAGAGTGGGAAGTTTTGCTTGTTTTTGGTGCAAAAAAAGGAAATCACCACCAAACAAACATACCATCACATGTTATTGTTTCTTACATGTATCACACTGTTAAGTTTACATATCGCTCAATGGATGTTAGAGTGTTACAACTTAGAATTAAAAGGAAATTAATTTGTAACTGTTTATAATTAATTCAATATTTTTAATTAATTTTTTGTTTGCAAATTTCTTTGTAAAAATAATTTGAATTTAATATAATAAAGAGTGTGATGCATCAATTAGTTTCGATCGGTTTCAGTACGTACGGTAAGTACGGTTTTACTAGAATCAAATATAAAATACATGAATCGAGTACGAATCAAACAAATTTAGATGGTTTTTGTGATAAAAGTGAACCCAGTCTGGGATTCCTAGCATGTATTTGTTTAGAATTGTTTTCCTCTTTATTTAAGCTTGCTAAACTTTAATCAAGCGATATGTTAATAAGTATTTATTCTGTGTTGACGTACAATGTAAGAGTTACAAAATTTCAAAGAGAAAATTATCACAGTGTTACGGTTTAGAATAGTTTTGTCATAATAGATTTTTTGTGATATTAGTGATCACAGATTTTATTTTTCCCACGACATCTAATTTACCCAGGAAGAGGACAGTTATGTTTTAATCAAAAATCTTATTTTGATCTGATCCCTGGGCAATGAAAGTGAAGCAGAATATGGACTTTTGAAGTATCGATCCATAAATGAGAGATATGTATATTGTATTTTCGGTCGAATAAATTATTTTATTAAATATGTTTTCTTCAATCCAGATATCACTTTATGTTAATGTCCAAAACTTAAATATTGCTGTGTTTCATTCATTTACAGCACCTAAACACATTGGCAACACTGTTCATTTACACAAAAACAAAACAAGGAGCTCAAACTACTCATATTTCTTGTTCTTCCTCCTTACACTGTATGTTTAATATGAGTGGGCCACTCGGTCATAGTGTAACTGACATCTGGTGAATACGTGCTCTTCTCTTTACGATTCTGTTCTATATACTGCTTAACCATGCTGTGCTCTATGTACTATGTGTTTGAATGTAGATGAGTGTCTCATAATATCGATTTACGATTTCTTGTTTGCTCTAGTATAAACCGACTAAACGACCGACGAACTGACTACAACGATGACTGCAAAAACGCAATGTGTTAGAGTGTATATGCTTGTGTTAATGTTTGTATAAGTTTAACTAAGTGGTTGTATGTAAATGCTTTAAAAGAGATAATAACAACAGCGACAACAGTATTTGCTACATGTTGTTGCTGGACTGTAAGAAATAGATAACAGAAGCTTAGAATAGATAGACGACGATGATGATGGTAATGTTTTAGCTGATGCTGCTGATGGTATTGGTATGCATGACTGAATGAATGAAGATGAAGGTTCGTTCAATGAATTTGCTTAGAGATGGGGGGTGGAATGTTGTTGGCAAAAGACTTTTAAGTGCAATAACAAAAACTAACAATTATTTTTTGAACTTAACAAATGATTTTAAATCTTTGGAATAAAAAAATATTATATAGATAAAATGACAAACACCCAACATGACGTTATTTTTTTACTACTATTTGCCCTCGTCACCGTTTTTTTATTGTTTTTAAAAGTCAAAACTAAAAATATATGAGTAGAATTGGAATTGATTATGAGTATAAGGGGGTTTGTTTATTTCCCCCCATTTTTTAATGGAGGGTTACATCATTACAGTGGTAATAGAGCAAAACTAAGGGCCTGTTGAGAACGAAGATGCCAGACTAGACTATAGACTAGACAATAGAATAGACTATAGACTAGACTATAGACAAGACTACAGACTAGGCTATAGACTAGACTATAGACTAGACTATAGACTAGACTAGACTAGACTATAGACTAGACTATAGACTAGACTATAGACTTGACTATAGACTAGACTATAGACTAGACTATAGACTAAACTATAGACTATACTATAGACTAGACTATAGACTAGACTATAGACTAGACTATAGACTAGACTATAGACTAGACTATAGACTAGACTATAGACTAGACTATAGACTAGACTATAGACTAGACTATAGACTAGACTATAGACTAGACTATAGACTAGACTATAGACTAGACTATAGACTAGACTATAGACTAGACTATAGACTAGACTATAGACTAGACTATAGACTAGACTATAGACTAGACTATAGACTAGACTATAGACTAGACTATAGACTAGACTATAGACTAGACTATAGACTAGACTATAGACTAGACTATAGACTAGACTATAGACTAGACTATAGACTAGACTATAGACTAGACTATAGACTAGACTATAGACTAGACTATAGACTAGACTATAGACTAGACTATAGACTAGACTATAGACTAGACTATAGACTAGACTATAGACTAGACTATAGACTAGACTATAGACTAGACTATAGACTAGACTATAGACTAGACTATAGACTAGACTATAGACTAGACTATAGACTAGACTATAGACTAGACTATAGACTAGACTATAGACTAGGACTATAGACTAGACTATAGACTAGACTATAGACTAGACTATAGACTAGACTATAGACTAGACTATAGACTAGACTATACTAGACTATAGACTAGACTATAGACTAGACTATAGACTAGACTATAGACTAGACTATAGACTAGACTATAGACTAGACTATAGACTAGACTATAGACTAGACTATAGACTAGACTATAGACTAGACTATAGACTAGACTATAGACTAGACTATAGACTAGACTATAGACTAGACTATAGACTAGACTATAGACTAGACTATAGACTAGACTATAGACTAGACTATAGACTAGACTATAGACTAGACTATAGACTAGACTATAGACTAGACTATAGACTAGACTATAGACTAGACTATAGACTAGACTATAGACTAGACTATAGACTAGACTATAGACTAGACTATAGACTAGACTATAGACTAGACTATAGACTAGACTATAGACTAGACTATAGACTAGACTATAGACTAGACTATAGACTAGACTATAGACTAGACTATAGACTAGACTATAGACTAGACTATAGACTAGACTATAGACTAGACTATAGACTAGACTATAGACTAGACTATAGACTAGACTATAGACTAGACTATAGACTAGACTATAGACTAGACTATAGACTAGACTATAGACTAGACTATAGACTAGACTATAGACTAGACTATAGACTAGACTATAGACTAGACTATAGACTAGACTATAGACTAGACTATAGACTAGACTATAGACTAGACTATAGACTAGACTATAGACTAGACTATAGACTAGACTATAGACTAGACTATAGACTAGACTATAGACTAGACTATAGACTAGACTATAGACTAGACTATAGACTAGACTATAGACTAGACTATAGACTAGACTATAGACTAGACTATAGACTAGACTATAGACTAGACTATAGACTAGACTATAAACTAGACTATAGATTAGTTTATTGACTGGTCTATGGACTACTTACTTAGTAAAAGTTTATATATTTAAGAAAACGTATCGATAAATGTTGGGCGTATTTTTCTAATTTATATAAACACATCACAACGACTTAAATTACCGTTAACTTAATTCCGAGAATAAATCCCTTATTTTACAAAACTTCAAAACTGTTTAGCTTTTCTAGCAGTTCACAATAATTTTTCCGGGGGTTAGGTAAATCTGTTTGTAAAAAAAAATTATAATTAGGATTTTTTCCAATTATATTTTTAGTTTATAAAAAGTTGTGTATTCTAACTTTTAAAAGCGTCTTTTTTGGCAACATATTTTAAAGAATTTTCTCCCTGACCTTATTAAAGTTTAAAAACAGACGATTAAGCAGAAAATGCGTTAAAAAAAACTTTATGAAATATTGATTTAAGTTATAAAAGATTCTTAAGAGAAAGAATAATTATGTATGACACATTTTTACAAATAATTGGGGTTGTAAATGGATTTTTGTTTGTTTGTTTTGTATTTTAAGATGAAAAACGAGAAATAGAGAAATGACCATTTTATTATTATATAAACTTTTAACCTAAATGTAAAAGAAGAAGAGTCTTGGCAAATAAAATCGGCAATAAAAATATTGATTTAAAACAAGACATTATGATAATTTGGGTAGACTCCAGAAAAAAGTAAAATAAAATTTATAGACGACAGTCTCAAAGAGTAAAAATAATTTTTTTTATAATAAATTTCTCATATTAAGTATTATTTAAACAATATGAAAATCTATCTCTAAAATATATTTTACAATATCTAATATTACAAGGAACTAATTCAAGCGAATACATAATTGAGAATAAAACCACAAACAATTTTAAAATAATATACAAAGTATAAAAATTCAATTACATTTTGTTATAATTAAAAACGTTTTGTATTTTGTTGTTGTTGTCTGTCTGACAATAGTCTTGTTATGTTATGTTGTGTTATACTATGACTAAAACAATGAACTATCTTTAATTTATATTACTATTTTTATTAACTATGTTAATTGATTATTATTGTGTTTTTTTATTAACATAAAAAATCTGATATTTAGCGCAATTATTTCAATTTCTAATAAATTGCGAAAAAATAAATATAAACAAATTGTTTTGATTAAATTGTTAATATATTTCATATGATAATTTTTGTACTGCAAATTGCATCAAATTTTAAAATTTTGAGATAATCTGCAGTTTTTAAATTTTTTTGTGGTTTCAGTTTTTTTTAAACGAAAATATGTTATGGCGTTCAAGGTTGCAACTTTCCGGATAAGAGGGTATATAAAATGAAATAGTAGAAAAAACAAATATTAAAGTGTTCAGTTCCTATAGCAGAATTATTTTATGAAGAACAAAGGCTACTAAATAATGCATGCATTGTGATACAAATCCCACACCATTTGCTTAACCTAATGGAACTTAAACTGTCTGATAGAGGAGTATCAAAACCAGTTAGTTGGTTTCATAGAAGGTTGTATGTTACATCGAACCCTTAACCTTCGTAGTAACAGACTACAACACTACTAACTAAAGCCAGCTTTACACGATCACACAAGTAATATGATCTGTCAACTTTTGTGTAAAAGAGTTTGTTGTCGTATGGCTCTCTTAATTTTTTGAAATGAATCAAAAAACAAGATCAGGGATGTATTTTTATGTAAACACATAGAAAAAAAGTGAAACAGCTGTTTCCATTTTACTTTTTTATTGTTGTATTGTGTAAACACAAAAAAATATAAATCATACGTCTTTTATTCTCTTTTTTCTTATACGGATGAAATTTCATTAGACTTTACGTACGTAAAGTGTGATCGTATGAAGTGTCCTTAAAGCCGGCTTTACACAATCACACATGTAATATGATATGTCAAAATTTTGTGTAGAAGAGTACGGATGGAATCGTCTAAACGTAATATGTAATGAAACCATCACACATTGAGAGAGAATACAGATGGAAAATTTGACAGTTTGAAATGATGCAAAAAAACAAGCAGGTCGCATTAGATCAGGGATGTATTTTTATGTAAACACATATAAAAAAGTGAAACAGCTGTTTCCATCTTACTTTTTTATAGTTTAATACCAATCGTGTAAACACGAAAAATATAAATCAAACGACTTTTATTCTCCTTTTTGTCATACGATTGGAATTTAATTTTACTTTTTCATTAGACTTGGAGTAAAGTGTGATCGTGTGAAGTGCCCTTAAACGACAGAGACGCTCACACAAG
Organism: Lucilia cuprina; assembly: GCF_022045245.1. Classification (NCBI taxonomy): domain Eukaryota; kingdom Metazoa; phylum Arthropoda; class Insecta; order Diptera; family Calliphoridae; genus Lucilia; species Lucilia cuprina. The sequence continues at coordinate 5,036,480 of NC_060952.1, read as the reverse complement.
TAAAGTGTATTAAACGGCTGTGGGGGTGTGTTCATACAAAAGAGTAATAGGGAAATCTTGCGCCTCAAAAAACCGACTACTTACTGCACTCAGTTAGGCTCCATTATTAAACGATCGAATTAAGATGGTATCCATTATCCGTATAACGGGTCTCACAAACGATGTTGTTGGAACAAAGGTTCCTTCAAACTTCGTGACTAGTCTAGTATTCAGCCATTAAAAGGGCTGCAAATTAGCTCAGATTTCAGTAGTCAAGTCGCTTTCAATGAAAAGACAACATCAAACTTGGACCTTGAGTGCAGGACATTACATAACGAGATGGCAAAACATTTGTCTTTTGCGAAGATTGGCACTTCGTTAGGGAGACCGGCAAACAATTGCAAACGCACGATTCGTCATAAACTGAGGCTACCTGTAGCATGAAGAAGATTATGTGACAAAGATCACAAGTCTTGATATATATTACGATATTACGCCGCAATTGTATTTAATAGCTGGGACTACTAAATACAATTGCGGCGGCAAGTGGCCACTATCATTTGGTATATATTCCGAGATTAAATCTACTACCGACTTCTGCAGAAGCTGTCAAAATTAAGAGGAAGAAGAACACCTCACTCTTGTTATATATTGCGAGGGCACAGCTTCTGAATGCATATCAGACTGCGACTTGTGTAGAAGCAGTCAATGTGAGGAGCAACCAGCATACCAGAAAATTGAATCTAACACTGCGACTTATGTAGAAGCTGCCGATGTAAAAAGAAGAAGACTTTAAACACTAAATCTGTCAGTGTCGGAACATAGCTTCAACATGATATGAAGTACATGTTTCACGATTTATCTTTATCTGACTATTTCTGAAGTATTAAGTAATTAGTACCGAATATAAATAGGTAATTAATAGATAATTAAAAAGTTCGTTATTATATCCTTAATTAAAATGCAAACATATGGCAACACTGTTATAATTACTTGGCAAATTTTATATTTAACACTTAGTTTAATGTTCAAATAAGTTTAACGTAATAAATTCTTTAAAATTAGGATTAATTCCACAATTAATTTTTAAAAAAGAAAACAACACTGACGTTTTTATAGGTGGCAACACTGTGAGAAAGATTTAACACAACATTTGAAAAAACACTACATAACAATTAAAATGAAAGCCACATAAAGGAATAAATTAAAAATATACTTAGATTTTTAAGGAATTCTAATTGGAAAAAGCTAATGTTTAAATATGTGGCAACACTGCTTAATAAATGGTAAACAAGTTAAGTTTTAACTGAAAAACTTTCTAAATAATACCATTTCATTTGTTTATCTAATATTCCCCTTTGGAACTATTATAAAATTCCCATGTTGCCAACAAATCCCCTAGTTAAAGTAACTGGCAGCATTGCCGGAAACAGAAAAAACAAAAAAAAAAATGTACGTAAGAAAATGTTGTAAGTGTTAGTGTTATTTACGAGTGTATGTGTATGAGAAGAGTATTTGAATAGAAATGTTTTTCCTGTAAGTGAAAAATTTAACATTTCTAGTGTTGGATGGTTGTGTTGTTGTTGCTGTAGTTGTTGCTATTGTGCCATTAGACCGCAGTCATTAAAATCCTTTTGTTTTGTTGCTTTTAATTTCCCAACAATTGCCTTATTTATACTAGGCTTTTTTTTAGCTTTTCTTTACGTCTTTTTTCCTGATTTGTGTAGTTTTTTTTGTCTTGGTTGTTTTAGCTTTTATTGAGGAAATGCAATTGTCGTTTTAAATGTTTTTATTTATTATTATTATTATTTGTTTTGTTCTTCTTGGGCTAAGGTTTGAATAATGTTGTAATAATATTGTTGTTGTTGTTAATAAAACAAATGCAAAAAAATAAAGGTAGACGACGATGACGCTTGGCCCCTTAAGAGCATTGGAAAATGTGAATAGAAAAATGAAAATAGAAAAAAAAACATAATAATAATGAAAATGTATTTATTCTAGGTCGCTAGTTCAAGAAGAAGAAGAAGAAGAAAAAGCCAACTAGAGAAAAAAAAACCAAAAAGAAGCAAAATGAAAAAAAAATATTATATGAAGGCAAAAAGGAAATAGGGAGGAAAGAAAAGTTTCTAAAGGAAATATAACTACAATTGAATTGTATTGAAATGTAATTAATATCCTTAAGGCTTTTAGAGAAAAAAATGGAAATGTAAAAGATCTTCTTCTTATAAATAAGAAGAGAAATTGTTTAAATTAAAACAAACAAAAACAAAACTACAGTTGCAAATGACATTTACCATTTTGTCCGTTTGGTTATTTAAAGAGTGATGAGTAGCAGTGAGTGAAGAATGATGATGAGTAGCAGCAGTAGATTGTTGTAATAGTTGTTTTATTTTTGTTATTGTAGCCAGTGAGTGTTGCCTGTATCCTTTGGGGAAGCTTAACTTGTATTCACCACTGTCACACAGTAGTAGTTTTTGTTTTTTTATTTGATTTGATTTTTTTTTGGTTTTTCTTCGTTCTTAACAAATCTACAATAATTTTTCACACGTAATTCCGTTGCTTATTACTGTGGGTGGTAATTTCCCTGCTAGTGAATGCAGTGGGTTGTTGCCTTTTATTTCGTTTTTTTGTGAGAAACTTTTTTTCTTTTTTTTTGGAAAATAGATACAGACGAAAATATATACGTATATATTACGAGCGTAATAAGTTACGTTGCGTAGGTATAATTGTTGTTGTTGCTGCTGTTATTATTGCTGTATGTAGTTGTTATTATTAGAAATCATAGAATATTGTCAAATTAAAATTTTAAAAGAAATTTAATTTGATTTCCTTAAAAACATTTACACTTTTTTACTTATTTTCTTTTTTCATACTTAATTAAAATTTTACACTTTTTCCTTCATTTTCTTTTTTTTACTTTTCCCTTTAAATTTGCACTTTTTTCATTTTATTATTTTAATTTTCAGCTTTATTTCATACATATATATTTTTTTTCAAAAACAGCAATTATTTGTAATTCTTATGACACCGTTTCGTAAGCCATGCTTTTTTTGTTGGTTTAATTTTTTTATTACTATTTTTCTCTAATTATAAAATCCTTTTTAAAATGAAATTTTCAATTGCAAAATTTCGGAAGACCAGCTCTTACGCATTAGTCGTGTAATTATGTATTTTTTATTTTTTTTATTTCTTTACTCGTCTTTGTCGTCGACAAGTCTGTAACGTTCTTATTTTCTTAAATTTTAGTTTTATTTAAAGGATTTTTTTTATACTATTTTTTCCTACATAAGTTTTAAAATAAATATTCCGTTCTATTTAAAGAGGCGTTACGTACACTTGCGACTCTCAGAGCAAACTGTTAATATTAAAACACGAACGAGGCAACGAAACGTTAAGCAAAAAAAAAAAACCAAAAACCTTTTAAAGTTTAACAGAATAACAGCAACCACAAACTGATAAATATATTGTACAAACTCACTAGTCATACGAAACCGTTACTATGTCTTAAGCTACAGAGAGCATAACGGTAAATAACATAGTATCAAGGTTTTTCAAAGAGTGGCAACTTTGTCTTTTCATTCATTATTAGCTTGTGTGTGTATTTTAAGGGTGTTTTCAGACTACAATTTAGTTTATTGTCAAGACCAAGGCGAATTTACATAAGGTGGTGTTACTTAATCAGCTGATTTACTTTATCACATACGACAGATTTAAGAATCTTCTGCAAGATTAAAATATATACATATATATGCACTCATTTTCTGTCATGAGATTCCTTTCAATAAAAATCAAATATATTTTATATACTGATTTGAAATGAAGGAAACTCGAAGACATTTTTATGCTGCTACCAAACCATGTGGTTTGTGAATTTGCTAAGCAAATGTATTTCCACCACTATGGTGAAATAAGACCTTTTTAATGTATACAGTACTTTTGAAGTATTTGTGGTGAAACTGCTTTAAAAGGAGTATGACAGTTATTTAGTTAATTACTGAGTCAGTTAGTAAGATAGTAAGTTAGTTAGTTAGCTAGTTATTTAGTTAATTAGTTATTCAGTTAGTTATTGAGTTAGTTAGTTATTTAGTTAGTTATTTAGTTAGTTAGTTATTTAGTTAATTAGTGAGTTAGTTAGTTATTTAGTTAATTAGTGAGTTAGTTAGTTAGTCAGTTAGTTAGTTAGTTAGTTAGTTAGTTTTTTATTAGGTAATTAGTGAGTTAGTTAGTTAGTTAGTTAGTTAGTTAGTTAGTTAGTTAGTTAGTTAGTTAGTTAGTCAGTTAGTTAGTTATTTAGTTAATTAGTTAATAAGTTATTTAGTTAGTTAGTTAGTTAGTTAGTTAGTTAATTAGTTAGTTCGTTAGTTATTTAGTTTGGTTTAGTTTCGTTGCTCGTTTTGCATGAAGTAATAAACGAAAAGACGAGATCATTTTCTGTAATATCTATTTCTTGTTTTAGCAATAAGTTAGCCCTAACACTTTACTTTCTTCAAAAATATGTATATCACCACCTCCTTCCCCTAATAACACCAGAAACCAAATTTCTCCACTATCATTATCAGCTACCTACTTTCTTAATCCTCAATCACAACTTAATCCAACTGTGTTGTTATTAAATTAACCCTAAAAATGCATTAGTTTCACCTTGTAATTTTCAAGCTATAATGATTACATTTCTATCAATTAGATAAATCCATAATCAAATCAATTTAATATGCTTAATACCAAACACATTTCTTCTCTCTTTCTATATAATATTTTGCTCAAAAGGCGTCTATGAGTCTACTCACAAAATAGAAAATAGCTGCCACTCTTAAAGGGCGAGTAAATTTTAGAATTTAAGAAATCAAGAACAAACAAACAAAGGATTGCCATCATCATCCTCATCATGATCTGATCGAAATGTAACCATAAATAATATTGAAACAATGCCAATTTGTGGTAACGAAAGCAAATGTAACAAACAGCATGTGATGTGATAAAGAAGCCAACAATAAACGCACACACACACTTGGTTGGGATGCGCTGTCTTTGTATGTAATTGACTTTGTTTCTTCGTCGCTGCTTTTTTCTTCATTTGTTGAATTTTGAGATTTGTAAAGGTGTCATAAGGATGTTATACAATATAGAACAGTGTGACGGATAATAAGTCATACGATTTTTTCCCTACAGGGAAAATTATTTAAAGAAAAGCTGGTTCCGGTAGCTTGTAGTAGCTACTATAATTTAGTAAGAAAACAGACAGATTTTCTGGTTCCTCTAGTTTGTCTAGAAAATCGAATTTTAAGTTTTCACTCAAAAATCGAATTTTTGTAAAAATCAAAGTGATCACAGATTCTCTTCCTTTTTGCTGTAGCTCTTCTAGTTTGGCCAGAAAATGAACTTTTATGTTTTCACTAAAATATCGAAATTTTGTTAAAATCAAAGTGGATGTAACTCTTCTAGTTTGACCAGAAAATGTACGTTTATGTTTTCACTCAAAAATCGAGTTTTATTAGAAATTATGGTGATCAAAGATTTTCATCCTTTTGGCTGTAACTCTTCTAGTTTGGCCAGAAAATGGACTTTTATGTTTTCACTCAAAAATAGTGTTTTATTACAAAATCAAGGTGATCACAGATTTTCATCCTTTTGGCCCTTATAGTTTGACCAGAAAATGGACTTTTATGTTTTCACTCAAAAATCGAGTTTTATTAGAAATTATGGTGATCACAGATTTTCATTCTTTTGGCTGTAACTCTTCTAGTTTGGCCAGAAAATGAACTTTTATGTTTTCATTCAAAAATCAAGTTTTTGTAAAAATCAAAGTGATCACAGATTTTCATCCTTTTGGCTGTAGCTCTTCTAGTTTGACCAGAAAATGAACTTTTATGTTTTCACTCAAAAATCGAGTTTTATTAGAAAATTAAGGTGGTCACAGATTTTCATTCTTTTGGCTGTAACTCTTCTAGTGTGGCCAGAAAATGGACTTTTAAGTTTTCACTCAAAAATCGAGTTTTATTAGAAAATTAGGGTGATCACAGATTTTCATCCTTTTGGCTGTACACTTCTAGTTTGGCCAGAAAATGGACTTTTATGTTTTCACTCAAAAATCGAGTTTTTGTAAAAATCAAAGTGATCACAGATTATCATCCTTTTGGCTGTAGCTCTTCTAGTTTGACCAGAAAATTGACTTTTATGTTTTCACTCAAAAATCTAGTTTTATTAGAAAATTAAAGGGATCACAGATTTTCATCCTTTTGGCTGTAACTCTTCTAGTTTGGCCAGAAAATGGACTTTTATGTTTTTACAAAAATCGAGTTTTTTTAGAAAATTAAAGTGATCACAGATTTTCTTCCTTTTGTCTATAACTCTTGTATTTTGGCCAGAAAATGGACCTTTATGTTTTCACTCAAAAATCGAGTTTTATTAGAAAATAATGGTGATCTCAGATTTTCATCCTTTTGGCTGTAACTCTTCTAGTTTGGCCAGAAAATTAACTTTTATGTTTTCACTCAAAAATCGAGTTTTATTAAAAAATTAAGGTGATCACAGATTTTCATCCTTTTGGCTGTAACTCTTCTAGTTTGGCCAGAAATTGAACTTTTATGTTTTCACTCAAACATCGAGTTTTATTAGAAAATTAAGGTGATCACAGATTTTCATACTTTTGGCTGTAACTCTTCTAGTTTGGCCAGAAAATGAACTTTTATGATTTGACTCAAAATATCGAAATTTTATAAAAATCAAAGTGATCACAGATTATCATCCTTTTGGCTGTAGCTCTTCTAGTTTGGCCAGAAAATTAACTTTTATGTTTTCACTCAAAAATCGAGTTTTATTAGAAAATCAAGGTGATCACAGATTTTCATCCTTTTGAAAATTAAGGTGATCACAGATTTTCATCCTTTTGGCTGTAACTCTTCTAGTTTGGCCAGAAATTGAACTTTTATGTTTTCACTCAAAAATCGAGTTTTATTAGAAAATTAAGGTGATCACAGATTTTCATCCTTTTGGCTGTAACTCTTCTAGTTTGGCCAGAAATTGAACTTTTATGTTTTCACTCAAAAATCGAGTTTCTTTTAGAAAATTAAGGTGATCACACATTTTTATCCTTTTGGCTGTAACTCTTCTAGTTTGGCCAGAAAATGAACTTTTATGTTTTCACTCAAAAATCGAGTTTTATTAGAAAATTAAGGTGATCACAGATTTTCATCCTTTTGGTTGTAACTCTTCTAGTTTGGCCAGAAAATGGACTTTTATGTTTTCACTCAAAAATCGAGTTTTATTAGAAAATTATGGTGATCACAGATTTTCATCCTTTTAGCTGTAACTCTTCTAGTTTGGCCAGAAAATGAACATTTATGTTTTCACTCAAAAATCGAGTTTTATTAGAAAATTAAGGTGATCACAGATTTTCCTCCTTTTGGCTGTATCTCTTCTAGTTTGGCCAGAAAATGAGATCACAGATGACTGTAACTCTTCTAGTTTGGCCAGAAAATGGACTTTTATGTTTTCACTCAAAAATCGAGTTTTTGTAAAAATCAAGGTGATCACAGATTTTTATCCTTTTGGCTGTAACCTTTCTAGTTTGGCCAGAAAATGGACTTTAATGTTTTCACTCAAAAATCGAGTTTTATTAGAAAATCGAGGTGATCACAGATTTTCATCCTTTTGACTGTAACTCTTCTAGTTTGGCCAGAAAATGGACTTTTATGTTTTCACTCAAAAATCGAGTTTTTGTAAAAATCAAGGTGATCACAGATTTTCATCCTTTTGGCTGTAACTCTTCTAGTTTGGCCAGAAAATGGACTTTTATGTTTTCACTCAAAAATCGAGTTTTATTAGAAAATCAAGGTGATCACAGATTTTAATGCTTTTGGCTGTAACTCTTCTAGATTGGCCAGAAAGTGGACTTTTATGTTTTCACTCAAAAACCGAGTTTTTGTAAAAATCAAGGTGATCACAGATTTTCATCCTTTTGACTGTAACTCTTCTAGTTTGGCCAGAAAATGGACTTTTATGTTTTCACTCAAAAACCGAAATTTTTTTAAAAATCAAAGTGATCACAGATTATCGACCTTTTGGCTGTAACTCTTTTTGTTTGGCCAGAAAATGAACTTTTATGTTTTCACTCAAAAATCGAGTTTTTTTTTAGAAAATTAAGGTGATCACAGATTTTCTTCCTTTTGTCTGTAACTCTTCTAGTTTGGCCAGAAAATGAATTTTTATGTTTTCACTCAAAAATCGAGTTTTATTAGAAAATTAAGGTGATCACAGATTTTTATCCTTTTGGCTGTAACTCTTCTACTTTGGCCAGAAAATGAACTTTTATGTTTTCACTCAAAAATCGAGTTTTATTAAAAAGTCAAGGTGATCACAGATTTTCTTCCTTTTGTCTATAACTTTGTGATCACAGATTTTCTTCCTTTTGTCTATAACTCTTCTAGTTCGGCCAGAAAATGGACTTTTTTGTTTTTCACTCAAAAATCGAGTTTTTGTAAAAATCAAAGTGATCACAGATTATCATCCTTTTGGCTGTAACTCTTCTAGTTTAACCAGAAAATTGACTTTTATGTTTCCACTCAAAAAACGAGTTTTGTTAGAAAATTTTCTAGTTTGGCCAGAAAATGGACTTTTATGTTTTCACTCAAAAATCGAGTTTTTGTAAAAATCAAGGTGATCACAGATTTTCATCCTTTTGGCTGTAACTCTTCTTGTTTGGCCAGAAAATGGACTTTTATGTTTCCACTCAAAAATCGAGTTTTTGTAAAAATCAAAGTGATCACAGATTATCATCCTTTTGGCTGTAGCTCTTCTAGTTTGACCAGAAAATTGACTTTTATGTTTCCACTCATCATCCTTTTGGCTGTAACTCTTCTAGTTTGGCCAGAAAATGGACTTTTATGTTTTTACTCAAAAATCGAGTTTTATTAGAAAATTAAAGTGATCACAGATTTTCATCCTTTTGGCTGTAACTCTTCTATTTTAGCCAGAAAATGGACTTTTATGTGCTCACTCAAAAATCGAGTTTTATTAGAAAATTAATGTGATCACAGATTTTCATCCTTTTGGCTGTAACTCTTCTAGTTTGGCCAGAAAATGAACTTTTATGTTTTCACTCAAAAATCGAGTTTTATTAGAAAATTAATGTAATCACAGATTTTCATCCTTTTGGCTGTAACTCTTCTAGTTTGGCCAGAAAATGGACTTTTATGTTTACACTCAAAAATCGAGTTTTTGTAAAAATCAAAGTGATCACAGATTTGGCTGTAACTCTTCTAGTTTGGCCAGAAAATAGACTTTTATGTTTTCACTCAAAAATCTAGTTTTATTAGAAAGTTAAAGTGATCACAGATTTTCATACTTTTGTCTGTAGCTCTTTTAGTTTGGCCAGAAAATGGACTTTTATGTTTTCACTCAAAAATCTAGTTTTATTAGAAAATCAAGGTGATCACAGATTTTCTTCCTTTTGGCTGTAACTCTTCTAGTTTTGTATTTTCGTTAAAAAATCGAGTTTTATCGAAAATCATGGTGATTCATCCTTTTGGCTGTAGCTCCTCTAGTTTTGCTGAAAAATAAACATTTACGTTTTGATTCAAATATCAAGTTTTAGCAGAAATTAAAGTGATCATGGATTTTTATCCTTTTGGCTGTAGCTGCTAGTTAGAAATGAAAAAAATTGTTTCAACTTTTCCTTGCCACTCTGTCTACAGATGTGCTAACGATCGTCAATTTCTGTCTGTTTTGTTGTTATTGTTATAAATCTTTAACTTACACTTCTTTTAATTTCCCTGTTCTTTGGTATTCGTGTCGTCATCTTAGAACGTGATAAAAGGTCTAACGTTTTGTGGACAAATTTTTCATTTCTTCTAGTCTTTACAATTGTTTTTGTTTTCTTCGTATATATTTTCAAATCTTTTGTACGAGTATTAGTATTGATGTTGTGTTCTTTTGTTTTGAAAAACGAGTGGTGCTCGTCGCAATATTGTGAGGATGTATTGTTTTTTGTTTCTAAATAAATTCGGTGGTTTATTTTTTCGTTCAAGTTTTCTTTTGAATATCGTATTGTAATATATTTATTGTATCATTGTCTAACCGCCTGTCGGTCGGTCTATTGGAGTTTGTATAACGCATTGTATTTTAATGTTTAATGTTGACTTTTAGCGAGAATCAATTTATTTTTTTATGCGAAATAATCTTGTTGATGGTTTAGACTCGCCCCTTTCGTTACTTTTTGGTTTAATGGTTTTTGTCCTTTTTCAGTTAGGGGTTCTATTTTGGGACTTCCTACCTCATCACCTTTTTCTCCAGAGGTTTTAAGGGTTTTCTGTTCCAGTGGTTTGAAGTGTAGAGGGGTGGAAATAATTTTAATTTATGATGTCAATTTCATCATTGTGGTTTAGTTTTAGCTGCTTAAGTGTGTTTTGTTCTACAAGATATTCTTGCCAAAATGTTTATGAATTTTACGACAAGAAGATGAGTTAATTTGTACAAATTTTATTTTTAATATAATGCCAAATAGTTATTGATTATTGAGAAATTAAAAAAAGTATCAGATGACATAGTTATTTAGGAGAAATAAACCAATTTGAGAAAAATAATGTCATAAATAAAGAAGATATCACAGATAAACATTTAGTTCTTTAAAGGTGCCAATGAAAGTATGTAGATTGTAGTCAATTTTATATATCTCTGAGATGTCTATTTTAAATTTGGATATTCGTATTTAATCTAAAAGTAGAACTAGAACTGACCTAGCACTGATTAAGAACTGCTCTATAACTGAACTATAATTCATCAAGAACTGTTCTCGAATCTAGAACTGAACTAGAACTGAACCAGAACTGAACTAGAACTGAACTAGAACTGAACTAGAACTGAACTAGAACTGAACTAGAACTGAACTAGAACTGAACTAGAACTGAACTAGAACTGAATTAGAACTGAACTAGTACCAGAACTGAGCTTATGTGAAGAAATAAAGGATACTGAGTGATCCCAAAATCAGGCTAGTTTTGCGTTTCGAGTAATTTTAACAATGAAATACATTTTAGAAGTTCTCTGCTTTCAAAATCAGTATAATATTATTGAAGATTTCATGGATTCCCATGGAGCCACATTTATTTGAGAAATAATATCTTTCCAATTTACTGATCGCGTAAAATATATAAGCTTTTAGTTTTGGTGTTCATGTTCTTGTTGTAAACAATTCCTCAAATTATCTGCGTAAATTCTTTCAGATTTCTTATTTTAAGTTCTTAGGAATTATTATTAAAAAACTCAATCAAGTCGTATTAAAAAAATTATGAAAACAAATTTCCTAAGAACATCTCATTGTTGCAGTGTTTTTGTTCTATTTATTTAAGCCAACAAATGAAAGTGGAAACAATCTATTAGCCTTTGTAGTAATTAAAATAAACCGAAAAATATACTAAAAACCCACAATAAATAATATTGGTTGGCGGTAACGTTTGATCGTCATCTTCATGAAAATGATCGTCATAACAAGGTTGTTTATAAATCGCCAAGTCCTTTAAGTATCACTTACAACTGCTAACACACTAACACACAAGTCATATATGTGTGTTTGCAGAGATTTTGCTATATTATCCTTTCAAATGTTTTAGAGCGGCATTTGTAGTTTCGCCTTTTGATGTTTTGCTTGTGTGAAAAAAATTAAATGTGACACAGCATGGTTTGTGTGATGGGTGCCGACATTTCAATTGACTCTTCATAACTCACGCTCATTTTTCCACCCTCTCTTTTTCACACACACTATAAACTACTAATCACTTTCACTAAACGCGGCAAAAAGTACCATACAAATAAACATCTTTATTTTTGTTGTTATTTTTTATTTTAACTCTCAATGATGAATACCTGTTGACACCTTCGTAATCTGAAAACAAAAAACAACCGAACAATTCATCTAATTATTGAAAAGAAACTCTTGAAGTGACATTATTGGAATTTTGAAGTAATTTTTCTTCCTTGTTTAACTTTTTCGCATAACAACAGGTTACAATTCAATTTGTAACACGATGATGTCGATGATACAGAAAAAATCCTTTTGTAATTTAGGGCCGTAAATCTAGTAGAACAATGTAAATTTCAAGTTGAGGTGTTAAAAAATCTATCAAAAGATTTTTGTAAATTCAAAACAAGCAAATTTTTCAATATGTTTTTCTAAATATAGTTCCTTGAAAATATGTCAATTGTCTTCCTATTTTTTGATAAGACTTTGCGACTGTTTGTATAGAAAAATTTAATATAAATTGCCTGGTAATTTATAATTCTATTCAAAATGATTTGATGTTTCTAACGTGGGAATATAACCGAAAACACTCTTAACATTTAACATGTGTTTTATAAAATACTTAGATATAAAACTGTAATAATTTATAGTTAAATACTAAGAATTATCAAACAAAAGTAGATAAGAGTAGCGATTAATTTAAAAACTTTATACTTCTCATTTTATTCAGTAGTATCTTTTGTATTCCGAAATTAATATTTGAAACAAGTGTTTTCTATTCGATGTTAATTTTTACACGGTGTTAATTTGTAAATACGATTTTTGATATGAAATATAAACGATCTCAAGAACAAAAGAACTGAACTAGAACTGAACTAGAACTGAACTAGAACTGAACTAGAACTGAACTAGAACTGAACTAGAACTGAACTAGAACTGAACTAGAACTGAACTAGAACTGAACTAGAACTGAACTTAAACTGAACTAAAACTGAACTAGAACTGAAATAGACTTAAGCGGACTTACGATACTACCAAACCTACATTTTTAAACTTAAATTAAACCTTTTATAGCGGGCTTGGAAAATAAATTTTAATATGGTCCAGAATGTAATACATTTCCGTCTTTTCTTTAAATGAATTACAAACATTGTTCGATAAAAAGCGTGAGTGAGTCGTAAACATATACACAGGGGCATCACTTTTTGAAATATTTGTATAAAATACATCTGTAGATACATATTTATAAGTCATCCATCAATATTTGTGTTGTCTATATTGGTAGCATCCCATTTATCAATTATTTGTAACAATTTTTATTATTTCCTTTTTTAGCATTAAAAATCTGCAAAATTTACCCAAAAACGTTGTATTTTTGTTATGTTTTATATAAAAACGCAATAACTAAACAATAGAAACCACACGAGCGTAACCTACACTACGTCACAAATGTGAAACACGTCAAAGTCGATAGAAAACAATTATTATAAAAAACGTATCAATCAAGGTAAGACTGACAGAGGAGAGGAATTTGTATTACTTTTTTTTTGGCGAAAAACACTAAATGTCAAAACCTTTTAAATAAAACAGAAAAAATGTTTTTATTAAATGGATGAGGAACAAAATTAGCACAACTTGTTATACATTTTTTTTTAGGAAAATATTGATTATGACTTACAATAATTTAAGGTTATGTAGTTTTTAAGGGTCTTGACAAACCTTTCAAAATTTCATGCATTTTAAATACAAATCTTTATTTTGAATTTCTTAAGAAATTTATTGAAAAATCATGCAACATTGAAAATATTAAGATGTTTTCTTTCAAAAAATTATGTCGATTATGATGATGATGATGTTGAGGAATATGATGGATTTCCTTTCATTTTGTTATAGGTCCATGTCACATGTTGTTTTATTGTTTGGTTAAACATGAATTTATCGGTTATTATTTGCACCTTTAGGAAAATGCAAAATGTTTTGTATTGCACTTCTATGAATAATTACTCAGTAGGAAGTCATTTCGGGTGTAAAGTACTTTAGCTGCAATTGTTTTACAGCGAGGGATTTGTTTGGCTGGCCAAAGGCAATTGTTACAACTCAAATCGGTTGCTTAAAATGATGTATTCATTTTCATTATTTTGTTTCATTCAGGGAGTAAAAAGTGTGAAAGGGCTTGTAGGATCATCAATGGAAGGAAAACTTAACCTTTTAAAATTTGCATTTGACTTTCCTTGAACGATGAAGTCTTATTCATACAATAACTCTCTGTGCATTTGTTTATTGTTTGCCATTTCCATTGTTCAGCTACTGAACGAACCACTTCAGTTGCCTCAATTTCATTCAACAGTTTACAATGTTCTTAAAAATGTCTTCCTTCAAACAAACAAGAACATTTTTGTTGCTTTTTCCTGGGTCAATTTATCTATCTACTCGTTCTTTGAATAATTTTAAGAGTTCGTGTGCCACTGGGATTTTGTCTTTAAGTAGATTTAATCATGTTGTATTTAAATCTGTCATAATCCTTAAAGCGTGTTACATGGCAAATTGAATAAAGTTCAGTTTTTAAATAGTTTGTAAAGGTTGGACAGACAGCGGGAATGTCAAAACTATTTGAAAGATCAATTGCTTTAAAATTTTTTGAAAAATTAAGAGAAAAACGTTTAATTTAGCTTAGAGAAGAAATAGGAATGGTACAGTGGAAAAAAATTGGGAAAAATGTAACAGTTGCACAATACATCAAATGATTTTTACAAATGATATATGATCGATTTTCATTTGTTAATTTCTAGAACTGAATTAGAACTAAACTAGAACTTGAACTGAACTAGAACTGAACTAGAACTGAACTAGAACTGAACTAGAACTGAACTAGAACTGAACTAGAACTGAACTAGAACTGAACTAGAACTGAACTAGAACTGTACTAGAACTGAACTCAATATTCATGTTAAAAATCCCGGTATCATCCCACTGTCCACATTAACAATCACAGCCATATAAAAGTAAAAACGTTTAAAAATAATTTTCGCAAATTTTCTAAAGCGTTAAAATCGCAGCAATAACAAACATATTTAATCTACTTTGACCACCTCCCGAAAACAATAACTCTGCATGAAAGTAGCCCAATTGACAGTAGTAGTTGACATCAGGTATATACAAACAATAACAACTGCGATCAGTCCATCCAAGGCATTGTCTCAAAAACGGCAACTACACAGAATTAGAATACAAAATAATGAACCACTGATCGCCTTTAGGGATTTAGGGTTTAACACACATTCAGAGCAAAATGAAAACGTTTAAATTTTTAAATAGAAATATGCATAAATATTAATAAACGATTACATACAACCGTTCCACACAACACACACCTCATGGCCTAGAAAACTAGAATGGAATTTGGTGTTTCATTTTAAAAATCTTTTAATCTAAAATCAAGTGAATGATCTTTGTTTATGGAACAATGACACAGTTTGACAAGCAGCTTATGAAACAAAAAGGATTTTTGCAAAATCGTTTGTCTATTGGGGTTTATGGGTTAAAAAATATATACATATTTTATAAACGGAAAATTGTTTATTATAATTTTAAGATTAGAAGATTTTTAAATCATTTCATTTTAACATTAAGCAGATCATTGACTTTCATATACAAAATAGATATATATTTTTTTTTAAATTCGAAGGAAGTCAGTAGCAAAATCGGTTTAGCACGATTATGAATTAAGTTACTATTATAAATATTTAATGCGGTTTTTAAAAGATTAATATTTTTTATAACTAAAACTATATTACTTTTAAAATTTATTTTATTTGCAAAATTTAATGAAAGAGGATCAGTGATCAAACCATTCTGTTGTTGGGAATAGTTCTCTATATTTAAAATTAAATTTAAATCAAAAATTAAATAATCATAAAATAGATCTTTTTAACAATTTTTTAAAATTAACTTGAAGTTTTTAAATGAGATTTAAAACAAGATCATTTACACTAATTGTCGAATTATTTAATAACTTGCTAGTGCTCGATATATCACATACATTTTTGATTTAAAGAAATTGCAAAAATAGCTTCAAAATAGAAAACTGATAAACGCAAAATCGTGAAAAGATCTTTAATCACCGAAAACTATTTTAAAACTTTTTATAAGGAAAATCAAAATTACAAATTCGCTCGTTTGGTGATTATTTTTGAACATTAAAAATTTGTTAGATAAATTATCTTTTATTTGAATTAAAAGAAATTCAAATATTAAAAATATTGAGTTAAAAACTTCATAAAGTTTGTGTACGTTTTGTGATCAACGATCTCGAGAGATCATCGACATTTCTCATTAAAAATTAAAGTTGAGGCCAAAAATAAATTGTACTAAAGAGTAAGGATGTGTAATCAAAAATCAAAAATCGATCTCTTGTTAGAAAGATCGCATTTTATTTACCAAATTTGAGTCAAGATCGGTGTATATTTTGTGGAATGGTATCATAGCTAATGCATGCAATCACAATGCTATCACTTCTAAAGCTTTAAAGCCGATTTATTGGAGACACATTTCTTATAAGACTTGCTTTCAGCCTGATCTTAAAAATGGATCTCTAGCAGCTTAAAACCTTTTACAGAATTGCATCATCAGTTCATGTATTTTAACCAAAGCTTTATACCTTTGAGGACGTTCCCACGACAATTCGAACACCGCTCCGGAACGAACCGATTCTCAATCGACCAAAGATTGTTAACTCAGCAACAGCTGTATCAACCGGAAGTTTTTTCCCCAGGGAATAACATCCAGTTATAGCCAACCTGTTACAACAACAACTACAACAACCTTCAAGGATGTACAATTATCCCAAAATATGATCTGCGATCATGCGTTAGTTCAATTTTTTTCATAATAATTTAATATTAATTTAACTAACGTTTTTGCCGTCGCGATCTTTTCATACGATCTTTTTTAAATCTAATAAACAAAAAAATCATTAAGAGGCGGAGTCTAACATATAAGCGCCATTTGCAATTTTGAATAGAAATTAAAGGCATGCAGCCGTAACTACTGAATACATCTGCTTGAAAAATGTTGCACGTTCTCTCACACGCATACACACACATCCAAAATGAGTTTAACACGCGTGCATTAAAAAAAACACATACAGATGCTATAAGATACACATCATGACAATATCTTGTTCATCCCCATTTTCCTGCTGGATTTTTTTATATATATTTTAATAGTATATAATGATTTATGCAGTTGTCTTCTAAAAACGGGAATCACAATGTTTCTGTGGTACTTGAGCATGCAGATTGTGTGTGTGTTATAGAAAACCAAAAACCAGAAAACAAAAACTCGTGGCTTAAATCACGAGCCATTTACTCACACACATGTGTGTCCTATGAGCCCGTAGGATTTTCATAGGCCATTATTATATTTCGATTTGTTGTTTCTGGCTTTGGTTCAATCTTCTGCCTTTTGATTGTCAAAGATCACGTGTTTTACGCGCCAAATCCATAAGACAACAAATACTTATTATTAGGAATTGTGTTTCCAATAAACGCGCGTGGGTTTCCTTTGTCATATTTATCCACTTTTATTAAACATTAGTTTTTCTATCTACTATTATCTATTTCTCTCTGATACTACTCTGTAGAATGTTATTTTTTTTTTTTTTGTTATTGTTTAACAAATTTTATTGTTTTGTTCCTTTTGTGGCAAATGTAATAAAAATGATACTTGACTTCTATTGTATTTTTCAAATCATATCTATATGAAAAACATATATTTAGAACGACAAACAGATACAGCCAGGGGTTGGATTTTATCCCCTTTTGCTTTTAATCGAAAATAGTGTCACTGTTTATAAAAAAATATATAAAAATACATACAAATCATACATTTTCCTGGCCACCGTGGTTTTGTACTTTTCAGTTTATTAATCAATATTTTGTTTAACCACTGCGTCTTTTCCTTCTTGTCCTTTTTTTTTGTGTGATTTTGTGGAAATAAAAGCCCTCTCTAGCATTCAGAGGCATTTTTGAAATTTGTATTTTCTGGTTTTTGTTGTGTTCACTCACTTGAAAATTTGATTTACGATGCTGTTAACAGTTTTTTCTTTTTTTTTTGAATTCTTAATCATCCTTATGCTTTTAATGCATTTTATTTTTTTGGTTTAAGGAAGACGCTTGTAACGCCTTTGGAAAACCTTATTAAGTTTACACTTGGTATATTTGATGGGATTTTTAATATAAAATTTTTTGTTTGTTGTTGCAGGAAGTTTGGGGATGGCTTAAGTTAATGTTGTTTAGAGGAGTATTTGTTAAAATTTGTTTTTTTTTAAAGACGCAACATGCTGCTTTTTTAAATTTAATTAAATTTGTTTATGTTGGATATTGCTCGTTAAAATTATCGTCAGTTGATATTTGAAGCACATAAGCGGAAACATTTAATGAATTTAGAAAAGCTTACCATATTTCCTACAAAGTTGTTAACAAAGTTTTTAAAGTATTTGGAAATAAGACAACATATCTGGGAACCAAAGTCTCTAGGATTAACCTATGTTGCATGACAATTTCACAATAAGGTCTTGATTGTGATACATTTAAAAGTTTTCATTACTGCACATAAAGAATTTTTGACATATTAATCATCTAATGCAACTACGGTTATATCACCATCATATAGCAGAGATGGCTGTACATGATTAAAACACCATGACTTCCCAGCAAAAAATCTTCAAATTTTAGTTAAAATTTAGATAATATAGTTATTTCATACAATACCTGGTAATGAGTGGTCGTTATCAATAACATTATTTATTTCTGTTTTAATGAGACTTGTAGCCAATTATCTAGAGAATTATTCTAATTATCTAAATAATCTATCCAACGTTTGTGGTTCGAATCATATTTGATATCAAAATTTTTCAAAAAACGTCGATTTATACTTTTATATAAAAACTATTCCAAAAAGTACTATAAAATAACTTGTTAATGGAGCACTGAGTAAGCGGAAAGACTAATAAATTTAAAAAATAAATGTAGAGCCATGTTTAAGCCTGGGTAAGTAAGTACCTCCACATTGCTTCAATATTACTTGCCTACTTACCGGGTAAGTAAAGTTTTTTCTGGGTTATTTGGCTTTAACTAAAATTGTTTGAAACATTGTCTGACATAACCAGGGAATTCAGTAAAATATTTCTTTACAACTTAATCGGTGCGTAATATCTCAAAATGGCAATAATCTCAAATTTTAGTGAGATTATTTTGAATTAAAAATTTTACTGATATTTCGCAAAAAAAATATGTTTTATGACACTATGCCCTGTTAACTCCACCTCTGGTTATCGTTTAACCGAAAGTTATTCTGCCGATTGAAATATTTTTTTGTATGAAAACTGTCAATTTAACCTTAAGATAAGGAATAACTAAACATTGTGTTATTGGGGGTAAATGTAAACTTTAAACGGATATAAGGATGTGTGAATACAGATGTTATTGATAATTAAAAAAAAAAACAATATTTTGTAATAAAAATCGTATTAATTTTGCCGGAATCGTTGAGACAAGAACGTCATATATTTTGTGGAATGTTGTTATAGTTAATGCATGCGATCAACATGTTGAATCTTTTAGCATAAAAGTTTATCGAAATCTAATTCGAAAAAATATACTAATATCATCTTAAATGTGAATCTCTTAGAGTTTTTAGTTACAAAATATAAAAATTTTTGTACATATTACAGAATAGGGTCCATACTAACATCGCAATGTTAACATAATTGAAAAAAATCATGCTTTACTTTGTCTAACTTAAAAATCCCATTTAAAACAGATGTTTTTAATTCTCTTGTGAATTACCTTAAGTGTGGATCTAATAATGCTAGTCCTATGACAAGCCATTGCGATCATACTCCAATTTGTCTGGTTCTAATCTTGAAGCTAATTTAACAGATACACAAGACCAGATCAATTTGAGGAATAAAGCTTATAGCATGAGTGGTAGCAAGACAGTGAAAGATTCTGAAATAAAAAACTCTTTTTCTAAAAACGTGTATAAGAATAATTGATCAGTCACTTGTTATTCATATGTCATGTTACATTCATGCTTTTAAGGGGAAAACTTTTTAGAAAGTTCAAAAGTCTTTATACTCAGATATATGGTTTAACTACTATATAGTATACCGACGATATTTTCACTTATAAATCTGGTTCTGTGAAAAAGTTATCCAATTGTCGCCCTGCTTAAGAATATATTTAGCATTACGTGATCGAGTAAACTTTGTAATTTTCCTTTTTGCAATGATGTTTTCCGATAAAAAAAAAACAAGAAATCTAGTACAGAAATTATTTAAAACATTGGCCCCCAACATTCTGTTTTAACAGCTCATTAAATAATCGTGTACTCGTATTCAAAACTTTGGCGCCCAGTTTTTTATTAAGAAACATACATTTTGTTTTGTACAAACGTACAGCGTATTAAATCATAATGTACTCGCATGAATGAATCAACTACGCAAATCTATAGAAATAACTGAATAACTGTTTTCCGACGAAGAGACGATGAGGAAAATCTTAAATGATTCGATTATGTCATGTCTCTGTAGCGAACGCCGTTGACGCGTCTTTCACCTAGAACTCGTCAAACTTAAATAATTTCCCTGATAACCTAAAAACTAGTGAGAAGTTTGGGGAATTACAACAACATCAACAGAACGATTTCCTAAATTAAAGGCGACATCACTAGCATTAGGTTTGAAGTTTAAGATTTTGAAGGACTTCTGTTTGTACTCGTTATAGAAGTAGTTACTTTAGAATAATTTCTGCAGCACTATACCAGCACAATGAAGATAATTACTTACTTCTTTAACTCCACAATTTGTAAGAGAGCGAGGTAAGTACTTGCCTCTAATGTCATCACTGCGTGGAAGTAATGACTTTAACTGCAATTGCGTAAGTAAATTTTAGCGTTTTAACTCCTTACTTGGTAATGAAAGTTTTGTCCTTACATTTGAATATTTGACAATAGTTTCCAGAATAAATGATTCAAAGTTTGTAGCAGATGAATCTGAAAAACTTCTATCCGAACTTGTTAAAGAAGTCCTACTTACGAAATCGTACGTAATTAATTGATGTTTAAAATTTCTTGTATGGAATAACCGGTTCCAATTAATAAGGATCTACTAAACACTAACTGCTTCAAAGCTTATTTAGTTTCTATGTTCCGTGATGGATCAGCTGATTAGTGTTTCCCATACAAAAACTCAGCTGCAATTACACGATCAAATTAACGATTTAAACGTTTCAAAAACAAATCAAACTAACAAACTAACTGAGCTTTTATTCATGATAATTTTTCAAAGGTTTATAAAACAAATATTATATAAAAATGTTTATATGAATGAGGTCCTAATTAAGTAAACTTAGTCAAGGTAATAAAATATTTATTTTCATTTAGAACTTGTACTAAATTTACAACAAAAAGGAAGTAGTTAAACATTTCCTTACAACCAAAATTTTTTATATAACTCTAGTAACAATAACTAAAACAATTAAGTCATAAACTAAATTAGTTAACAACTAATACAATTATGTACAGTTACACTTATACAACATTATCAATACAAATACACTTTATTTACTAACGGAACACCCACAAAATATTTAATATGCAACACAAGCTGCGCAACATTACACACACACGCACGCATCAATAAAATGCTTTATATGTTCATTGTACTAAAGTCCGGCCTACTTTAAAACAAAAGGAAATCATTGGGATTAAGACGTTAGTTCATTGTTCTAATGACGCTAATAGCTATGCTAATATAAGCTACTAACCTTTTTTTCTGAACCCACATTTTAACTATTCCTTTTACCTGCTCATTGAGTGGCAGATTTCATTCATAAATATCCTGTACTTTACTTTAATAGTTGTATTTAACTAAATACTACTGCCAAAAACAAAAACAATTAGACGACGACGCGTAAGGTTTTAACTAAACGCGGCTGCGGTTGAAAGTAACTCCTTAAATGCCATAAACCGGCAACAATGCTTTAAATATGTGATGATGTCCTTTAAAGAGGGAAAATCTACGTAGGCTGGTCCAGCAAAAGAACAAATTTATTTATTCGTTTAAAAACACTAGTACTAATAAACACTTTCTATCTGTGTGTTTAATGATAAATACTTGGAACTTCCATATGGCTGGTTGAGTATAGAAATATATCCTTAAAGTATATTTGCTTGCTAATGATGCGTTTTTTTTTCAATTCGCCGTTTGGTACTCGCTTTATTTGAATAAATAATGATTATGATGACGCTCGAATACAATGGGTTTTTTTCTTTTTGGCTGAATTATGATCATAAAAAATCCATACCTACCTAGAACAATGGCAGGATTGTAAAATTGTTGAAAAGGAAGCCATAAAATAATTAATCATAAAATGCAACTGTTGGTGCTGCTAGACGTATTTGTATTTTAATATTTGCTGTTGTTGTAGAGAGGGATAGTTTATGGCCTTCTTTTAAAAAAAATTCATTCAAAAACTTTAACTAATTATTCGTTACCTGTTATGAAAACTGCTCTAGATTTTTTTGAATTTTTATTACTTATAATTGGAACACTGAAGCAGGTCATTTCTTTTCGTTTGATATATGCCTATAAAACTCTTTTGTCCTTAAGTGCTCTAATTATTTCTTATTTTATAAAACTTTTTTTGTCTAAATTGTCTAATTCTTTGAATTTAATAAAAAAGTATCTAATTTTTTATTTTCTTTAAATTACTTTGGGTATTTTACCTTTTTAGAATGAAACAAAATGAAATTCTTTGGAATTTTTTACATATAATTTACATAAATAGTTGTTTTTTTGTTTTTAAAATTTATTTTTTTTATATATATTTTCATCTTGCTTTTCAAATTAAAAACCACATAATGTATAAAATAATATTTAATTAATATTGTTTATTTTAAACTTATACTATATTTACATACATTTGTGGTTTGATGTGGCTTGATTTTCCAAAAAAAGAAAAATTTTAGAAACATATGCTATTATTTAACGTTTTTAAATAATATTTAGGAAAAAACTCATTAGCTATAATTTCCGCTCAAACATCTATTAGTAATCATTAATAATTCAAATTTAGACAGGAAAGTAAATATAGACTTAAATAAATAATAATTTACAAAATAATTTCAGCAAAAATATGGTAATAACTTGTACTTACCCGTTAACTTACTTTTGAATTACCAGTACATAGCGTATGCATTACTTACAAGATATATAGTAATATCTTACAAATAACTTTATATATGTATTTTATTTTTTGCACAAATGATAAACACAAACAAAACAATATGTTTTTTTTTAAACCATTAATAGATTTCCTTAACTCATTATTAGCATTAGATTGTGGTAAGCACTTATTACTTCATTCATATTTTTAAGTGAACGTGTTAAGAAATTACTACCAATGTCATCATCATTTCAAATAATCCAGAAAAAACCTGATAATGACTTGTATTTATCCAAAAACTTACTGTTCAATTACTACTACATAGTGTCTGCATTACTTATTACTTATATAGTAATGACTTACATATAACTTTATATATTATATTTGTAACTTAATATATTTTATTTCGAATTTTACTTTTTTGTGTAAAAACTATTAAAAGACTTCCTTAACTCATTATTTGCATGAGATCTTGGTAAGCACTTATTACTTGTCCTTGTGGTAAATACATACTTTCAATGTCACCATTAAAAGTAAGTATTTACCACAAGTACAAATGATACAGTTCAAATAAAATCCTGGTAATGACTTGTACTTACTCAACAACTCTACAACAACTGTAAGTACTTACACTTTAAACATATTGTTTTCGAACTTTCTTTCAACAAAAACCATTCGTTTTTTTTTTTGGAGAAATCTATCCAGGAAAAACTTTACTTGCCCAGTAACCAGGCAAGTAATATTGAAGCAATGTGGAAGTACTTACTTTTGGGGTGTATAACTAGTTATTTTTGTTCGAATGGTTACAAGAGTGCTCTACAGTTATTTTTTTTTTTTGGAATTTATTAGTCTTTCCGTTTACTCAGTGCTCCATTGACATGTTATTCTATAATACTTTTTGGAATAGTTTATACATAAAGTATAAAGTGACGTTTTTTTAAATTACTGATATCAAATATGAATTGAACCACAAACGTTGATAATTGGAGTAATTATCTTTATAATAGGCTACAAGTCTCATTCAAAACAACTTAAATAATGTTATTGATAGCGACCACTCATTACCAGGTAATGTATTAAATAACTACAGAATCTAGATTACTCATTACCAAAATTTTAAGATTTTTGTTGGATAGTAAGAAGTAGACGCAATGGACGTATTATCGTATTTTTTATACTTTTTAGAAATAAATTACTTACCTTACAACCTATTTACAGTAGATTTTAGTAATTACTTATCTAACTAATTATTTCTTAAAAACTTGAAGTAGTATAGAGGCTTTCTGAAATTTAAACCATAACAAATATTCTTAACATTTTTCCTGGTTCGGATACTTAGATATGTTGTCTTCAGTTTCATTCATTTCAATCTTAACTATGTCATCTTAATGTACATATCTTTTCAACTTTTCCGCACTGAACAAAAACGGCTTTAAATACGCCAAGAGGATGGGGCAAAATTTTCATAGTAAAATAATAAGTTTTCAAGTTATTCGGTATTGGAAGATGTGCCCTTATGGCGAAAGATCCCCCCTCTAGCCTACTTGCTTTCCACGTCATCCTCTTGTTAAAATAAAGCATTTCAATGTAAGTTTTTCCTGAGTATGTAGATAAGTTTGAAAATTTTAACACCTTATTATCTAATAAAAGTTTATATTGGGATCTTGTACCAACTGTCCCTTCAAATGCTGATTTTTTATTAATAAGTTATTTGCAATTCATGAGTTCTAAGACGGGGGTAAAAGACATAACTTATTCTATGTATACACGGTTGTTAAATCTTACAACGTTGGCAGTAAAATGTGCAGAAAATGTCCAATAATACTGTCAACTTACAAATTTTGTCTTGCAATATTTTCGGTAATGCTTTTTCTAACAAAGTTGCAAATTAAAAATTGTAAGTTTAGATGATTATTAGACGTTTTCTGAACATTTTACTGACAACGTTGTAAGATCCGACAAAAGTGTGTCACGGTTTTTATATTCATAAACGGCAACAATATGATGTTGCCAAGAACCACATATAACAAGAACATAATGTGTGGATTCAATATCAAGCGCTCACGATCTGAAATTGAGTGATATCGATTCAAAAATTTTTTCTAAATATTCTGAGATTAAGTAGAAACATTTTAGAATTATTTCAATGTTGATCAAACTTATTTTCAAA
The DNA here is from genome assembly GCF_022045245.1 of Lucilia cuprina. Classification (NCBI taxonomy): domain Eukaryota; kingdom Metazoa; phylum Arthropoda; class Insecta; order Diptera; family Calliphoridae; genus Lucilia; species Lucilia cuprina. The sequence goes on along the minus strand of NC_060952.1, from coordinate 5,011,369 downwards.
GTAAGACAACAATTCTTGAAATTAGTACATTTTGGTATTATTTCAATCTTCATCATACTTTAATCAGAGATCAGTGATATCAAATTGATTCCAAAACGAAATCTTCTTTAAAGTAGTTCAAGAAATATTTTAAAGTTTTTAGGGTGACAATTTTAAAATGATTGCAAAACTACCGTAAATATGTATATTTATTTAAAAAAGGAATTTATTTTAAAAATTTGTCTTAATTTGACCAGTAGCTCGAAGAAGGTAAAAATTCCCACAACTTTTTCAACCTAAAGCTTTACCTTTTTAACTTTCAAACAATTTAAAAAGAAACAAAAACCAAAATTGAATTAACTTTCACTTCAATAACTAAAAATATTAAACCCCCACCACCACTTTTCTTTATAAAAATGTGCGCCCTCGATTTATCCCCCTTTTTTAGATTGAATAAATTTAATCTTTTTGAATTAAGCTCTTATCTTTTTCTTTTTTTTGGGCGAAGGTGGTTTCATCATTTATTTTAACTTCACCAAAGATATGAACACTAAGATAATCACATTAAAAAGCCTACAACCCAACACAGCAGCAGTCGCAGCAACCTTAAGCAAAAACAATAGCATAAAAAAAGTACAAAATATAGTAAAAACCTACAAAATGAACAAGCAACAACAATCCCCTTCTTCTGTTACCAATCTCAAAGTAAGAAAAACAAAAGTTCCTCAAAACAAAGCAATTTACCTCCATGATGCTTAATTTTATATATTTTTTTCAATTCTACCCCCTCCCCCTTCTAAATGACAAAGTGACTTGAAACAAAAAAGTTCTGTAGCGAAAAAAAAGTGATGAAGAAAATATTGAACAAACCCCAATGGTTTTCGTAGACATACAAATACACTTTAATGCCTGCTTTGCGCCATCCATCCTTGTACAAGGAAAATCATCAAAAACCCGCAAAGCATTAAGGGCGCGTTTTTCAAAACACATACAATCGTACACTCACTCACGCATACATACATTCAATCATCCATTTAAATACAACGTTCATACATACATTTCAGACATCTTTGGAATACATGCCACAAAAACCAAAAGTTTGTATTAATGCGTACACAATAAAAAATTTCAGAGCTTTCAAGGTATTAAAACAATTTTAATAAATAAAAAATTAACGCCAATTTGAATTCGTGACATAGATTCCGCAGCCAATAAAATGACCATTTAAAGTTTCTTATTACAAAAGAACTTCCAAAGTAATTGCTAAAGAGTTTCACTGTCCTCTCAACATGTTCTACATCCGTTCATCTAATTTTGTATAGATGTATTAGTAATAATATGTGTGCACTTGTCATTTTGAGAAGGTTTCTTCTCTTGCTCTCATCAGGATCACCCCATTGAATCTTTGTGATTCTGTTAACAGTTTCATTATTCGAAATGGCCTTCTTTCACTCATATTTTTAATTCAGCTTAAGTTGCCTCGAATGGTTTTGCGTTTGTCAAGTTAACTGCCTCGAGATTCCTTTCCTTTAAAGCTTTTACATACACCCTTACGTAGCCGACTACTCCTGAGTGTCCTGATACCAATATGACGTAAATCTTACCTCTGGGAGAATATTGAGTTAAAGCTTTCTTAAAATTCAATACGGTCTTAGATTTAATTCTATCAACTGATATTGCCCTAATTGCCTTCAGGCTGTCGGTAAATAAATTAAGGGCTGTGGGCGCATTTTTATTATAATCCCTTTTACGCATTCCGTTTTTGATCGGACTTCTTCCGCTTGACCAAGACATTCTATCTGGAATCAGGGTTTCAAAATGTTCAACATATTCTGTGTATGGTATGCGATCGGGCACGTCCGACGATTGTGTGTCCAGTATACATTGATGACGTGTTCTTTAATCGCTTTTTTCAGTTTGTCAGTTTGCCTAAAGTAAAGAGCAGTTCGGCTATAAGCGCCGCCTCATATGCATTTCAATGGGTGAAATATCTAGCAACATTTCCAAAGTTTTAGTTGAATTAGTACACAATGCACCAATTATAACCAAGCAGCATGTACGTTGAACTTCCTGTAGTAGTTTGATGTTATACTTTTTATCCAAAGCAGTCCACCAGATTATTCATGCAAATGTGGACTAAGACCTCATTTTATACCTATAGTCTTTAAAGATATCGACAAGCACCGATATGAATTGTTGATCCTATCCTTCTTGTAGTGTCTTCTGAAAAGACAAATTTCCGTCTTCGCTGAGTTAACATTAAGATTTCTCGCTTAAGCTCAGCTGAAGCCGTATTCAGAGCATCCTCAGCTCTTTCTCTTTAAAAGTCTAGATAAAGAAATATTTCCCTTTAAAAGTATGACGACATCGTCCCTTTCCCGGTTAGGGTCCTTACGAAGCTATTAATGGTGGTCGCACAGAGTAAAGGTGACAAAATGCCACCTTGTAGTATACCGCAGGGTTTTTTTAATTTCAAATTTTTTAGTCCTTATGTTGAAATTCTCATTGGAGACAAATGACATTCTGTAAACTGGAACATTTACAAAACAATCGATATTAGCGCTCTAAAGTGGGAAACAAATAAAAACACGTAAGGACTTTTCCCTTAATATTATTAATATTAATATTAATATTGGTTCTATGATATTAGGATTCTTCAATCGTTACAGCTGCAGAAGAAGTTTCTATTCCCGGACTTTGAACACTTTTCTTTTAATGAAATTTTAATAATTTCCAATGTTTTCATTCTTTGAAACATCAACTCTCCCTCCCCAAACAAACATTATAAAAAGCATTAACAAAACCATTCCCAGCCATGCTTAAATTTAACAATAAGTTTTTAGATTGCGAAAATATTAAAGGCAACGACAAAGCCTTCGCTCTAACAACTTTTTTTTCTGTTGTTCATTTCACTTTTTTCGGGATTTCAAAAATTTTAGTGTCGAAAAAATTGCTTTCCTTGGGGGGTTTGTTAGTAGGTAAGCGTAAAATTCACAATTACTATACACTCTAATACACACATACACAGATATGAAAACGCACACAAACATACTACATACGTACATATAAACATTTTTATATTCACTTGGTTTTATTATAATCGAGACAGAAATCAAAGCCCTAAAAATTGTTTTGAGGGCCATAATAAATAACTCCCTTTCGAGCTCGTCATCAGCATCTTCTCATCATTATATACGAAGGATGTATGTATGTACTCATCCTTATTATGGGGTGGTTGGTTTGTGGTTTATGTTAAAGTTTTTATTTCCTATTTTTTTTTTTGGTTCTTACAAATGGCATGAAAAGGCCAATATGTATGACAACAATACTCATTTAGTTGTTGTTGTATATTTTTCTTGGGTGCTTTGGAAAAAAAGAAAAGTTTATGTTTGCAAAAGATGCTACTGCTTGTTTTCAAATCACATTTAAAGAGGCCAGCATTTAGAGAAACAAATTTAGGATTGTATTTCATATTTTGTGGTTTTTATAGGGCTTGAAAAGTGCACAGTGTTTTAGAGAGGAAAAGAAAATAAATAAAATTTGTTACTTACCGAAATTGCATAGACAATCCTTCAGTTTTCAAACTTACTTATTCGAGATCTTTCAAACAAAACAATAAAATTGCGAGAGCATTATCGAAGACATCCAACTATCTATCTATCTATCTATCTATCTATCTATCTATCTATCTATCTATCTATCTATCTATCTATCTATCTATCTATCTATCAACCTATATATCTATCTATCTATCTATATATATATCTATCTATCTATCTATCTATCTATCTATCTATCTATCTATCTATCTATCTATCTATCTATCTATCTATCTATCTATCTATCTATCTATCTATTTATTTATTTATCTATCTATCTATCTATCTATCTATCTATCTATCTATCTATATATCTATATATCTATCTATCTATCTATCTATCTATCTATCTATCTATCTATCTATCTATCTATCTATCTATCTATCTATCTATCTATCTATCTATCTATCTATCTATCTATCTATCTATCTATCTATCTATCCTTCTATCTATCTATCTATCTATCTATCTATCTATCTATCTATCTATCTATCTATCTATGTATCTATCTATCCATCTATCAATCTATCTATCTATCTATCTATCCTTCTATCCTTCTATCTATCTATCTATCTATCTATCTATCTATCTATCTATCTATCTATCTATCTATCTATCTATCTATCTATCCATCCGTTTTCTGAAACTAGATCTAGGACCATCTTTCTATCTGAACCAAATGTTTAATTTCCCAGAAATCTTCTATATCTGCAATCCCAAAAATCTCGCAAATGTTTGCCGATTTTAATCAATGTCCTTAAAAAGTTTCCTGGAAAAAATCAAGTATTTAAAATATATATTTGTAATCGTACGTATTTAGTCTCCTCTAAATACGATTTAATATAAAATACACGTTAAAATCAGGAAAAAAATAATTTGAACACAAAAACCACAACGACAAACAACAACAAGAAGATGCCGCGATGTCTGCGGCTAAAAGTGGGAAGCCATTGTTCAAACGTATTACAAAACCAAATGCAACAACAACAAAAAACACCCTTAATCAACAAGGGGGATTCTCTAATACTCTCTCATACATACACACACACACATCCACTCAAATACTTACAAGCTCTCTAAGTGATTTAAAACAAATCTATGAATGAAGCCTTAAAAGCATGAATCAGGGCGAGATTTTTATTTCCCAACAAATACACACATAGACCAACAGGCCAAATATCTAAGCCATTGAGATTGAGTAATGCAAGTAGGTGTATTTGTGTGAGTATGTTTGTGTTTGTGCGTATGTGTATAAGTAGGTATGATTTGTTTTATAAGTAGGTAGACAAAATTTCTAAACAAAAAGGTCCTTTGCTCTCGCTCTTCACAATTTTCATTTATATACTCTGCGCATTACAGTTTGTCAATCAGTTCCACTACGGATCTTAACGAGAACACATACAAACGAGTGTATTTCTAACGAGAAAAAATTAGAAAAACAAATTTTTAATAATTACCAAGTGAAAGTGTTTTTACACAAGAAAAACGAAAGAAAATTTATATATTTTTTTTACAAAAAAAAAAGCAAAACAATTATAAAAACCATGTCTACCTTAAACATGCATCCACCACAAACCTACTCCAGACTCTTCCGTCCTTGGGATTGTAATACCCGTGCTTCGCCCATCAATCAAATGGAGGAAACTCCACAAACCAAACCTTTGGTGAAATCCGAATACAGCTCTTCCACTGAGGATATGTCTGCTTCGGCCTCATCTTTGGTGAAAACAGAAAATTGTTCTTTTAGTGGCAATGAAAGTGATCGTGAATGTGCTTCCTCTAGCAGTTCTTCCACTAAATCATCCAGCTATGAGGATAGTTTCAACAATAGCTTGCAAATGGAATCTGCCCCAGCCTCACCACCCATGAACAATAGCAATGCCTTAGTACACCCCGTTCCTTACGCTAATACACATCTATATGGCTCTTTGGAAAATCATGCTCCTCATATGGCGGCTCACCATCAACATCATGCTACAGCCATGACTCATATGCTGCCCTCCATGCCTGCTGCCTCGGCTAGTGATTTATATTATGCTGCCGCCGCTGCTGCAGCAGCTAATGGATTACCAACAGTGCCTACTACCAGCTCATCAGCTGCTGCTGCCGCCGCTGCTTATGCTTTGGATCCCTATGCCTTGAGTTTAATGGAACAGGAATATGCCCGTGTTATGGCTGAAGATGCCCATCTTAAAGCCGTCAATGCACGCAAGCAAAGACCAAAGAAATTCAAGTGCCCCCACTGTGATGTAGCCTTCTCCAATAATGGTCAACTTAAGGGTCATATACGCATTCATACCGGCGAAAGACCCTTCAAATGTGATGTTGAAACCTGCGGCAAAACTTTCACACGCAACGAAGAATTAACTCGCCACAAGCGCATACACACCGGCTTGAGACCTTATCCCTGCACAGCATGTGGCAAGAAATTCGGTCGTCGTGATCATCTCAAAAAACACATGAAGACACACATGCCCCAGGAAAGACAATTGGGACCCGCCATCTTTGTGCCCATGTATCCTTATCTTTATGGTTACTAAATATTGTAACTTGTGAAAACTCCACCACCTCAACTGCTAAGCAAAGCTGGGCATGGCCTTTTACTTCGCTCATACCTTAATGTTCCTACAAGGTTTCCAAAATATACAAAACAAAGCAATGGAAAAAAAAACGCGTTTGCACGCATTAAAAACGCTACAATCATCATTACTTTCTTTGAAAAATAACGAAAGTAGACATCTACAAAAACGAAACAAACAAATCTCAATTACCTCATTACGATTATGATAATAATTATTATTATTAAAAACCATTATCCTGTACCTGGCTAAACATTTATATTAAAAACGCACAAAACCAACCAAACAATTTTTAACCAAGTACCAGAAAGAGTAGATATTTCTACAGAAAAAATATTTATTTTTTTATAACTGAATGTATGTATCTATTTATCTGTCTGTATATACCACCTATCTATCATTAGCTGTATCTGTATCTGTATGTATTAAAAAATATTTACTTAATATTTTGAAAATACGTGTTTTTCCCATCAGAAAATAATGTTTTCATATTTTTGTTGTTTTATTTTTTAAATTTCATTTATGTAAATAGTTAACTTGCTATAAAATACCAAAAACCAACTTGTGCATTTCTTTTTCCAATAACACATGTGTAAATAATATCTGTATCTTTTTTGGATACATTTTGGTTTCTTTTTAACAAAAACAAATCTAGTATTTAAGCATTTTTTTATTTCATTATTATTATTTTTATTTTAATATTTTTAAGTTTTTTTTTATATACATACATACAATAACTGTTTTAGAGTGAAATTTTTATGAAAGAACAAAAAAATACAAAAGATTTTAAAAAAACTATAATTGAAAAAAATTTGTTTTTATTTCAAATGTTTAGGTTATGAAATTAATTTTGTTTCAGTGTAGAAGAAATATTCAAAATTCTTTAACATTTAAATCAAAAATATGTTTTACCGAATTTATCAATTTTCTTTAATAATTTCCTAAATGTTATGAATTGTTTCATATACATTTCTTTTAGACAACATCATGGAGCCTTGACTTACATTTTATTTCATTTCTAAAAATTTCTGTTATGTACGATATTGTTTTATTTATGAACTTTTTATTTTCACAATGAACATGGTTTAGAAATAAAAGTTATGTTCGATTCATACTATTTATTACAAAATTCATTCAATTTATGAACACGTTTTGAATATTAAATAAAACAAAGTTTATAAACGATATTTTAGTTTAAAAGTCCATAACCTAAAAGAACAAAATGTTTTCAATTCTTTATGGAAATAGTATTGATAAGAAAAAGTCAAGACAAATTTTATGATCTCATGCGAAATAGTATAATGTACATTATTTATGAATCATATCATTGGGCGCATATGACTAGATTCAAAAAATCTTGATATCTTTCCGACGGCTATTTTTATAGCCACCATCAAAAAAGATTTGTGGTATAAGTATTGTCATTCCGTTTGTTAAACATCGAAATATTCGCCTAAGACCCATACAAGTATATATATTCTGAGACGATCTATCCATGTCTGTCCGTCTCTCTGTCTGTTGAAATAACGACATCATGGGAGGAGCTAGAAATTTTATGTAAATATTCTCTATTGATAAGGTTTGTTTGATATTTAAAATAGTCAAATTCCAAGGTCTACGTTTTCGCAGAACCCTCACACATGAAACAATTTTAACAGTCATATCCCTAACGCCCATATAAGCTCCCCTTCAGAAAATGTCCTCAAAGCTTAGAAATGCATGTACAGCGATAAAATTCGATATTTATAAAGAAGCAATTCTTTTCGGCAATGATTTGATAGTGACTATATAAAATTCGGTCAAATATAACACTCTTGTTTGTTAGTTAGCCCATTATGTGAAGCTAACGTTTTAATTTTATAAATTTTCTAAAATTAGATTTATATAAAATCCCTACACTTTCTGCTGCAGACAAATCCAGTTCTATAATTCCCAAATATCTTTCCGACTCAACATTCCATTAGCAGAATCAATAACTAAATATAATCACATACCATACGCCATACCATACTTATTCCAAAGATCTTCCTAAGACATAGCTTACTTTATTTTTGTCAAAATACAGTCACAACCGATTAAATATACACCCAAAGAAATGAAACATATGTTGTTGATTTTAATCAGGAATTTTAATTCCATAGAAATTTTCCTAGATTTCTAAAGAAATTACAAAACCATTAGATTCATTTAATCAAGTTTCTAAGCTAAGCAAAGATTATTCTGATATTAAAATCATACACACAAATACAAAAGAGTTTTATTAAAACCCACGATTCCAGTATTACACATTCTCACTCATTATCTGTCTCTTAAAGCCAATCCGGGAAGCTAATGACTATTTTGATCAAGCCTATAGTGTATATTACAGGATTAATTAATCTCTTCTCGCGCTCTTTAGAGTTGCAGCGCAGGTATAACTTAACGAAAAATTTCCTACAGGAAAAGCTAAAGCTATATCCTCTAAAGCTATTTAAAGCTATATCCGTTTTAAACCTTTAGCTTGGTTATTTGTGGTTCGATGTAAGTAAACGTATGTATAGGTAATGAATAATGAAAATTGAATTCCGAAAAATGTCTTGATTTTCTATATCATAGACCTTTCATTTGATATACAAATACATACTTATGTATATACATTTTGTAGATTTATTTCAAAAACGGGTTTTGAAATTTGTATTTGCAGAGCTTTATTGATTTTTTTGGAATTTATAGTAGTTTTAATTTTAAGGTTAAGATAATAAGAAAGAAGAAACAAAAAAGGTTAAACCAGATTGGACATTCAGATGACATAACATTTTTCATAAATAAAATTTTTCATCAGCAGAATTTACATCTTATAATAACAAACTTACCCAGCAAAATATAACTTCCAAAGAAGAGAAAAAGAAATAGAATTTATTCAATGGATGTACTAAAAAAGACTGTCTCAGGAGGTAATTTTTATGTTCATTTGACTTAAATATTGTTAAAATAAAATGAGCTTAATTCAAAAAATTTCAGTACAAGAAAATACCTTAAATTTTAAACAAAATTGAAGTCAATAAACATCACTTCAAAAGAATGTAAAAAATACCTTAAAATTTAAACAAAATTGAACTCTTTTCGCTTCTATGGAAGTAAATAAACATCACTTCAACATAATACAAATTGAAGTCAATAAACATTACTTCAACAGAATGTGAAAAAATACCTTAAAATTTAAACAAAATTAAGCTCCTTTCGCTTCAATGGAAGTCAATAAACATCACTTCAACAGAATGTAAAAAAATTCACTTAGTGCTACTTTTGAAGTGGTGATAAATGTAATTCTTTTGAAAGTACTTCGTTGTATTTTTGCTGGGTACTTATTCCACAGAACTTCCATAAAGATTTCTTACTTTATTCTTGCCAAAGTACAGTCACAACCGATTAAATATATCCCAAAGAAATGAACATATGTTATCGATTTAATCAAGAATTTAAATTCCCTAGAAATTTTCCTAAATTTCTAAAGAAATCACAAAACCATTAGATTCATTAAATCAAGTTTTCAAATCTACAAGAAATTTCTAAGCAGGGGAGTTTTATAAAAATCATGCAGAACAACTATTCCAATATTAAAATCATACACAAGGGTTTTATTAAAACCCACTAACTCCCTCTCTGTCTCTATCTCTCTAACCAAATCTTACAAACTAATGATTATTTTGATCAAGCCTATAGAGTATATTGCAGGATTAATTAATCTCTCTTTCTTTGGCTGTAATAGAAAACTAGCAGGTATAGCATAAAGGAAAATATCCTACAGGAAAAGCTAAAGCTATATCCGCTAAAGCTATTTAAAGCTATATCCGTTTAAAAACCCTTGTCGTAGTTAGAGACACATACATACAGCAACTTAGTAGAGGTATTTCTTTATCTATACGCTTGCAACTTAGTTAAACGTATGGATAATGGATAAGGAAAAACTCTAAGAATTTTCCTAAATTATTAAAGACTATGAGCCATAGAAGAAAGATTACATGCAAAAAGGCTTTATGCGCAGTATCTTTGAAATGCAGGCGTTGTCATGTCATTTTTAAATTTTTTCTTTTAACAAGTCATTTAGTCATAATTTAACACAAATTGTTAACAATTGTACTACAACTAATGATCATTTCTAACTCTTTATTATATATACTTATGAATGAAAAGTCGCCAAATATCAATGTAATAGTTTTACTATTGTAAAGGGTTGCAATTTTCTAACATTTCATGCCGCTTTAACAGTTGACATAAAGAAAATTGCATTAATCATCACAAATTAGCAAAAATTTTTTCTATATTAAGTTATTTCCTCTGTGCATAAGAAAAAACAGCTGGAGTTTTAACTAAATTATATGCAAAATATAACAAAAAAAATCGTAAAAAGGAAGAAGGCAGTTTCTGCTAATATATGTCAGTTAGAGCTACTTGGGTTAACGCCTACAAAAACATTTGGAATTTTAAATGACACAGCTGAAAGTTGAATTTTCAATATACTAAGATTTATTATTGACAGATAAATTTAAAAAGTATTATCTCTCTTTCAAAACAAATCAACTCTCTCGATTTCTAATATAACATTCTACGATACGAAGTTCTGTATATAAACAAAACTAGGTCCGATATTAAACTAGGTCCGATTAAAGAAAGAATTAGAAAAACTTTAAAATTTTCTTTGGGTCCAGATGAGAGTTAAAAACTAAACCTAATAAAGTGTATTTTAAATCAGTTTCTCAAAAGCGATTTTTATAAAATATATCATATATCGATAATTATATTTAATCAATTATCAATCGAACTCTACAGAATTTGAAAAACGCGCTGATTCATAGAAAATTTTTGCGATTTGAGATTTTTGATCTTGTTACAAAAAAATCTATACATATGTCCCCATGTTCACCTCACTTTATAACATATATGTATGTATGTTTACTTTTGAGCGTCAAAGACCGATATTCAGATTCGAAAGGTTTCGATTATAATTTTTTAACCCAGACAAGTTGTTCTAAAGATGTCAAAATGCTTTACGTGAACACCTGTCGTGTTGGCCTTATTTCAAGGTACTTTACTCAAGTACTCCAGCTATGTAATTTCTGAACAATGCTGCCCCAATGCTTAACTTCCGACTTGGAAAAACATGACCTCCTCAACAGCGTCTAATGACATATTCGGTAGAAAGAAACACGAACCATGAACATTTAACAACAACTCATTTCAAACACTTAGTACCATAGTCACTACCCTATGAATTATCTGTTGTCTTGTAATACCACTGAACATACTTTTTACCACAGGTTTAGCTGACTAAACTATCTACCACTGCCCCATTTTGCTTTTTAGGCGCCAGTGGAATTTTTTGTAGATATTTTGCCGATTCATGTACAAACATATCCGGAATAATAGATTCCCTTAGTGCCAATTTGGGTTTAAACCACAGCCACCACATGCACCCCGAATATCCGGCCAAAACAAAATCCGAAAATCTGCCCTCCGGGCTACCGGTTGCCGTGGTAACAATTTATGTAGTTCTTTGATTTAATATCATGGAAAAGACCGAGAATATATTTGATCACCACAGGTTTATAGTCTCGGCAGACTGGAGGTACTGGTACCACATCTTTTCCTCGGTTTAGCAAAATAACACCATCATGGGGTCTCACATCAAGATACCCCCGAGAGGATCGTGTTTTAAAGTTTAAAAGCTACCATTTTGGTAATATTTCAGACGTTATATACATGCATCCCGTATATCCAGCCAAAACAAAGTCCGAAACACTGCCCAACGGACTACCGGATCCCGTGGTAACAATTTATGTGGTTCTCTGATTTAATACCATAGAAAAGATCGAGGACATATTTGATTATCACAGGTTTATATCCTCGGCAGACTGGATGTACTGGTACCACATATTTTCCTCGGACCATCATGGGGTCTTACATCAAAGTAGAGGTGTTCCTTAATTGACAATCCTAAAGAAATCTTCGAAGCTTGATAACTGATTCGCGTATACGGGACATCGGTCTCCCAAGATTAACATTTTTTTCAATTTAGAGTGTAATTTTAGGTTCACAGCTACAGTAAAAATATGTAATTTTTTTTTAAATTCTTTGTCATTATATACTTAGAAATGTCCTGCGATATCCTTCAAAAAAACTTTTTTCATTTTTCATCAAAAATGATCGGTATACGTCAGAATAAAGTGTGTGGTGAAGTCATATCCATAAAAGCCGGCGTAATGTACGCGTCTTCACGCCAAAGCATTACGCGCTTTTTATACCGACTTCGCGTTCTACGCTTCAAGTTAATTTTTTTATTTTATTTTTTAAAAACTTGGCGTTTTTTATTTTTTTATCATTAAATTCATTTTAATTTATTAAAATTGATAAATACGTATTAAATAAAGAATATAAAATGTCAAAATCAGCTGACATGTTCGTGCGCCGCTTATGACTCTTATAGAAGTAGATCTACTTTAAGCATTCTACGCGTCAAGGTATTTTACGCTTTTGTGCTTGTAACTTTCAGCATATAAATACATTGATTCTACTTTTTTTGACGGACGCATAGATTGCGAGAAAGCTTAGAACGCGTGGTGTGGACCTCCAGCTAAAAGTCCAGCGGTTTAGTTTAGTGCATGAAAAAGTGATAACTGGCAAACAGTTTTCGTGATTTTAATATAAATATTTCTTGACATTTATCCCAATATCATACATATTCCCTTTCCAAATATTTAATTTTTAAAACAGCCTATTAAAAACATAAACTAACCTTTACCAGGAAAAAGCCTTTAATATCAAACAAACAAAATTTTAATGAAAGCAATTAAAACCACACATTTTGAAAATGACATTTGAGGTGACATTAACGCATCATTCTACTTATTTATTTATTTTAATCCAGATTTTCTCACACTTTCCTACAGAGACATTATGTCTGCCCAGGGAAAGAGAAAAATCCACAAAACGTTCTCAAGCAGTTATTCAAAAAAAATGCGAACCAAATGTCATTCATTTCATTTAAAAGAGGTGTATTTGCCAAACCAAAACTCCAGACAAACAATAACGAAATACAACTGACAGAGCCTTAAAAATAAAACAATTGTGCCACCTTGCCCAAGACAAATAGCGCAACAAAAATTCTGGTATAAATCTACTATTCTAAACTGAAAAAATAATAAATTGGTCAATACTAGAAGACAGAATGTTAAGAATGATAAACTAAACTGATTTCTACAAAAAAAAAGAAAAACAACTTAACAATTGACTTTGAGGCTGGTTGTCTGTCTGTCTGTTACACTTTATACTAAAAATTGTTTTAACTTAACAAATGTATCAAATTGTGGCAACTTGTTGTTGCCACATTGTCTACTCTAAAACTCTAACTCTATTCAATTCATTATATTACAATACAAACTACAAAATCTCTCTGTGTCCGTCCGTCCGTCTGTCTGTCAGTTTGTGTCTCCCTTTTGTCTAACAATGGGATTCACTTGGTTGATAGGGGCGTGTAGAAATATCACCTACCTGTTAGTTGAGGTACTATATTGTATTATAGCACAAGTATTGTTGCAATCAAATGCTGTACTAGGCTGCTTGCTTGCAACAAAGTGTGAGAATATTTCCAGACTTTGTGACGTCCTTTTACTCTCGTAAAACTAACAAACAATTATTCTTGTTTTATTTTTTTAGTTTTACTTTTTTCAAACTTCGATTAGTTCTATTGATTTATCGCAACGGGACATCAATTGTTGCAACAACCAATTCTTTTAAGCCCGAATTGGTTAAAGGGACTGAAAATTGTAACCTGATTATAGTCGTTATTGTCAAGTAATTGTATTATTAATAACCGTTATTAATTTATATTATTTACAACAGGATTTAAAAGAAATTTCGTTTAATTTTTCTTAACTTGATTTATATGTCACTATTTGTCAATTTGTCGAAAGACGTTACGAGACGTTACGATTTTTGTTTGTTATAAAATTTCAAGGAATTGTCACCTGTCAGTAGTTGCTTCAATTTCATTAGATTTCAAGTGTAACAAATTGTCATTCATATTGATTTAATGTCCACCAAGTGTTTGATTTTGTTTTTTTTTTTATAATTGTTTTCATGTTTATTAATTATTTCATATTTATCATTTTGATCTAATTAAACAAATCGTTTAAATCAATTGAAATTTGTTCTTATGAAATGACACTTTAAGAATCAAAATTAATGTTTAAATATTGTTTGATTACGTGATGTTGGTGAATATTATTTATTTAAAATTTTAAATAAATCTTAAGTTTTAGTTCAATACATCTCATATATATCCTAAACCTAGATTTACTACATATCTTTTGTCATTCGAAATATTGACATAAGACCCATAAAAGTAGCAGACCCCTTGATGAAATGACATCAATGCTCTATACTATCCTAAAAATGCCAGTATAGCAGTGGATTTATAACAAATGGTTTGAGAATCGGTCCCTAATTAAACCTACTCCCCATCGGCAATTTTCTTGTGCTATATATTTATGTCACCTGTAAACATTATTTATTTAGATTTTTATTATATTTTAAGATGATCTAACGAGGTCCTTCGTTTCTTTGTTAAAATCACTATAGATACGACTAAAATTAAAGTTCAAAATCAGCAAAACATTTTCAATATTTTATTCGAAATTTATCGTTCGAATCCGCAAGTAATAGCGGATACTTCGCTACTAGAGAAGTTTTCGTAATTGCAAGATTTATTTTAGCTCATCAAATACAAAATGTATATATAAAACGTATGTTTTATTCTTGATATCTTGAAATCAATATTTAATTTTGGTAAAAATTCAAATTAATCTCAAACATATTGAAAACATGTTAAACGATTTTTATACATAAATATTTATGTATATATTTTTTAATTTATATACTTATTTTAAAACCGCGTTTAAACTCAAGTTTACATAACTATAAGTCACTGTCTTTATCATCTTTTAACACATGTACGTACCCATTGTGAAATTTCAACAATATTTTGTAATTAAAAAACCAAAAAGTGAAACCAACAACATTTGTAGATCATAACGATAAAGTAGTGATGAAAACCTTAAAATAATTTAAAACTGTAAAATGTCAGCAAAATAAAATGTTTTGAAATAGAATTAAGATTAAAATTTATTTGTTTAATGTCTAATGTGTCCTAAAAACCAACCCATCGAATATTTAAACACACATGTAAAGGATCACATGAGATAATTTAGCTCTAGAAATACACCCAGAAAAATACCAAAAACCACAAAAACAGCAACAAACAACACAACAGTTTTATGCAATAATAATCTCACTTACCTAATTTTTAAAAATACATACACACACACACACACACGTATGTAAAATTATCTTGATTGCATGCTGTTGCGTATTATCCTGTTTACTCTTACGTATGTATGTATATACATATGTATGTAACAGTCAATTTATAAGTATCAGTCATAAGACAAAATGCATTTGATATTTGAAAAACAAAAATATTGTTGTGATGACTGGCGTCAGGATTAATGTTGCAAACATATTTACTTCTTTACTAAATGTAGATAAAGACCTCATTAGTAAGGAAGCAGTCCGGAAAATACAACAGACCAGTAATATCACAACTTAAAAAGAGACAGAGAACGTTGGCGAGCGAAGTAGTGGAAAAAACAATGAAAATTTTGGAAATTTTCTTTATCTCTCATTCTTAGATTAAGAGTATTCATCAACTTTTAAACGTTTATTTAAGGTGTGTTTATACAGATAATGACATCGTTTAGCGGTTTTTTGGACATACCCACTTTTCTTGATGCTGAAGTATGGTTAACAATTAAAACCACAAGATTTAAACCACAAATATTGGTGTTAAGACAAATTAATCGAAAATAGTTTATTTGTACATTCGGTAATTACCCAGGATTTGGAAAAAACTTCAAAAATCATATGTTTGTTTTTGTAAAGTTAAAAAAAAATCTGACGGAAATTTTGTCAGTTTAAAGAATTATGTTTTAAAAAAACGAAGGTCGTAAGTTATGTCTCAAGCAAAGACTCTGGCAGACCCTATTAAAATATGTATTCCGTATTAAGTAACTAACTAAAATAACTAACAAAATAACTTATTTACTATCTTATTAACTAACAAACTTTTTTACTAACATATTTACTAATAACTCACTAACTAACCAACTAACTAACTAACTAACTAACTAACTAACTAACTAACTAACTAACTAACTAACTAACTAACTAACTAACTAACTAAATAATTAACTAACTAACTAAATAACTAACTAACTAATTTACTAAATAACTAAATAACTAAATAACTAAATAACTAAATAACTAAATAACTAAATAACTAAATAACTAAATAACTAAATAACTAAATAACTAAATAACTAAATAAC
>NC_060952.1:4994414-4994645 GCF_022045245.1 Lucilia cuprina | reverse complement strand
ACTAAATAACTAAATAACTAAATAACTAAATAACTAAATAACTAAATAACTAAATAACTAAATAACTAAATAACTAAATAACTAATTAACTAAATAACTAAATAACTACTTAACTAAATAACTAAATAACAAACTAACAAACTAACAAACTAACAAACTAACAAACTAACAAACTAACAAACTAACAAACTAACAAACTAACAAACTAACAAACTAACAAACTAACAAACT